>NW_024582569.1:733828-776181 GCF_018398535.1 Haplochromis burtoni
AAAGTCAAACGAACACTAAGAATTAAAAACGGTCTAAATTCTTTCATCTTTAATTAAATCATCAGCGTTGCTGCTTTATTGGGTGTAACAATTAAGTTTTACATCCATGTATCCATGAAAACAGAATTTATTAAATTTAGCGGAGTTAGAAGTTAACAGGAAGTTAGCTCGCTAGTTTACACCTAAACATTTCATACATGTTCTGACTGAGAGATTTTTGAAACTAATTAAAACGTACAGCTCTGCTACCACTTCCAACATAAATGAAGACAAAAAACTAAACAGCAGTGGCGTTTGCAAGGTTACTGAAGTTGGACTACCTGGTATATAATGTTGTGCTACGTGATTGCTAGCGACACAGCTATGTTAGCATAACATTAGCACAGTGAAGCTGGAGGATGAGCGCCAACTTTTTTTCCACTCGATAAAAGTTAACGTGAAGGATTCTGGTGGTTAGGGACAAATGCAGTCGCATAGCAGGATGCTATACACGGGGCAAACATCAGTCAGGAGAACAACTGAGATCATTCATCCACAATACAAGGTTAGTTATTAATATACTGCAACAACATGGGAATAGAGCAGCTGCGAGAGAATTCAACATTAATGAATCAATGTTACGGAAGTGGAGGAAGTGCAGTTTTTGGCTTTCCCCATATTTCAAAGGTGCTTCATCTCTTTGCTATGACTGTCGCCCACCATAATTTGCAGATGATAATGATTTTAGCCACTGCAATGCTTTCGACCAAGACAGGCGCTATCGCGATAGAGCGATACAAAATCTCTATCGTTGGCCAAATTTATATCATTTCTATCGTATATCGTTTATATCGCCCACCCCTATGTCAAGGAGATTTTTCAGTGTTATCTAAGTGTGGTCATAGGACTCTCATCTAAGCATGTGCAAATCAACAATAGCATTTAATTTAGCCTTACCATTTCAGTACTGTGACGGTCTTGTTCTGCAGCCATCACCAAAGAAGAATGAAGATAATGTTTTAGATTGGACACGTCAAACTTCTGTCCTTAATGAAGCAGAACCTAAACCTAAAGGAGCAAGGGTTTAGTTTCTGTTACTTGGGATGGGGTTACATGAGATACTGAAACAAAGGTTCACATGCTTTTACCATTCACTTACACAGAATGTAAAATCAAATCATTTACTTTAATGATAAAGTGTCTATGTGACTAATGATCTAGGCAGTCTGTTTATCTCCATTTTCTCTTTCTTTCTCTCTCTGGCCTCTTGCTACCTCCTTTCTCTCAGGTGGAGTTGTGGGCTGGCTTTTTTTGCTGGACCCACCTGCTGGTGGAGCTTCTGATTTTCTCAGGCCTCAACCATCACACATGTTTCTCATCTCCTAGCAGCTAGCAGTATTTAAAGACTGGCTTGTGTCTCCTCTCTGTCGGATTGCTGTTGGTTCTGTGGTGGTAACTGGCTTCTTTGTGTCCTATGCTACTTTCTGCCTGTCTCTTCTTTCTCATCTATCTCCAGTTACTCATTTGGTGAAGGGATGGCTGAAGCTTCCTCTCTGCCATTGCAGCGTTTTTTGTGGACTTAACTGACTTCAAACCTGGTGCCACACTTACCTGTTTCCACAAGCCAACAGCCTGTTATCAAAGGTTACTGCTGCTCTCTTCTACTACTTTCTCTAGAGTTCTTCGGCCATTCTGTAACCCCTCCTTAGCCTGTTGAAAGAGATAACTAAGTTAGACTGGAGCTCAAATCCAAACCAAGATCAATCCTGAAATGGTTACCTCTGGCTAAACCTAATTACTGTTTCCTCCCCGGCAGAGTGCCCTCCTCATTCCTGTAAACTGATTTACCTGCTGTCAAGTTCTCTGTTTATGAATCTTTTAAATCTGTCGGTTTCTTAAAGTTTCTTAAATCCAACAATTTGGTAAAAATGACACTAAGTTTGAAATCTTTGTCAAATCTTTCTTTGTGTAACTTTAGGACTTTACAAGCGCTCCTTTGCATACTGGACATGGCTTCTTTATTCATTAAAGTAACCGCAGTAGCAGTGAGATCAGATTTTATTGCAACATAAGTAGTTGTAGATAAGTTATCATTAGGGTAATGATTAGGCACATGGAATTATGCACATGAAAAGACTGTTAAGATGGCAGATTTAGTCTTATTAGTTAACTCTCATTATCATTAAATTATAATGGCAAAATCATTCACATTGCAGTAATGGTAAGGTCTTGGATGGAAAAAAAGGAAAATTGTGAAAAAATGACAGGCCGTGGAGGAAAAATGACAGTAAAGAAGGTGGCATGGGCCATCGGGTGGAAACTAACACGGTGGGATATGACAGAGTGAAAAGAGGAAGGCTGCCATGATGCAGGATGGATGATTGTAGGATAGGGGTGTTGAAGGGAAGTCGGCGTGGTGTCAGAGAGCACCTGCTCGTGGTCTGCGGTACACTCCATTTAACATTACAGCACTGTGAATTTGTCAGAGGGACCCAGGCAGAAGAGCTGTTAACTGTTATTTCAAGCTGTCAGCTTGGATCTGTGTCACACAGTGCCTCACAGGGCTCCCCTGTTTGTGACGCAGGAAAAGAAGAGTGTAGGTGGTACGGAAGGAGGGTGAGACCTACAGAAGAAAAGAATCAGCATTACTATGAATAAGAGAGCCACTCTGCTGCTGTCACTTTTGAAAATAAAGTAAATAACAGCATTATTAAACCTAAATACTGTACTACTAATACTAAAAGTGTTGGCTAGCTAACCCGATTTTAATCCTGAGAAGAAATATTTTCTTTCTTGTATATAGTGGGGAAATTGTTTAGTAAGTGTGAAAACCTTCAAGTTTCATATTTCTGAATGAGAATTTTTCAAGCCACACAAATAGAATAATGAAATAGGATCTACAAAGGATTCTATGTGTTCCGTATGATAAATTCAAGCTTTTTTTAAAGTAAAAATGCCATAGGAGTGCAATAAATGCATGTCCTTGTATATAGGAAAACAGATAAGACTGAATAAACACATATAGGAAATATGATCACCTTCAATTCCTTTTGATCTATTCCACCCTGCAGATAGTTTGTGACAAAAATAGCAATTACCGCATAGCAACAGTGTGCAAAATGTCACAAGCTACACGATCAGACATGGATCGTGAAAACAAAATGATTCGTCAGATTTTTCCAATTACATGTGTAAATTTTTAAATAGCTGCCATTTGATGAAAGTGGTTAGTATCGAAATGAAAGGGCACAGGGGCTTGGTAGTCTTAAAATAAACCAGTACAGTGTTGTTCGATTACATCTTCTATTAGAAGTGTTTTTAACAGCTGCAAAATGGAACATATTGTGCAAACGGGGATAAAAGGGGAAAAACTCACGCAGGCTCCGTTCAAAGGCATCCACTGTATTGGACACAGTGCAGCAAACATGAAAACTCAAAAGGAAAAAGCAGTGCTTGAGCGAAAAGTTCAAAAGTTCCTGAATACTGTTTCGCCACAGGGTCAACTACTGTCAAGTTTTCTATTAGGGCATGTTTTTTTTTTTAGCCATTTTAACAGTTAGAGTTTCTGTGACCGCAACAGAGCTAAACAGATTGGCATCTTTAAGAGCATGCTCTACATGTGAAGTAATATGGGATCATCTAAGTCAATTTCTTAGCCATACCTAGTGACTTAAATCTACAGTACTCATATACTACAGATGCCTGTGATGAGCTTGATTAATAACAAATGAATAGCAGCTGCAGAAATCAGTTTAGTTTTGCATTAATTTGGAATGTGGTTGTAACCTGTGATGGAGTTTACTTGCATGTAACCCTTCAACTCAAACAGCATACATGTATAATACAGAGGCGTGTGGATGTTAAGGCCCTGTCCACACCTATGCAGGTATTTTGGTTAATCTTTCTGGGTGGAGATTTTCAGAAACTCACTGGACAAGAAGAACGGAGACATTATCCTTCAACATCACATGTGTTTGACTTTACCTCCTTTTTTGAAGTCGGACTGTTCTGTGATATTGTTTGTAATCTTTTGATAGACCAGTATTTTTATTGGGGTAGCATTATGTTGCTACCTGTTGCTTTTGTCATGCTCTTCAAAGAGCATAACCTTTTGTATGTGTGTTTTATGTGTGGACAGAGTTATTGTTCAAAACAAAAAAAATCCACATATATGTGTGGACGTAGCCTAATCTGCAAGAAAATCAAGACACTGGTGCTAGTACTGCTAATGTTAGCCTTCTTTCAAATTTATCTTGCTTTGTTTGAGCGCAATATTCTGGCCTGTGTGTTGTTTTACATTATTCAGCTATTCTTATATTGTTGTTTCTCTTGTTTAATCGTCTAGTACATTATGTGTCTGTATCTTTTCCAAAACAAATCTAATAAATTATCAATTAAACAAGTAAGATGAGGTTACTAATAAGTTGCTGGGTTAAGCACAGGGTCACTGTTGTTTAAAAATTCATTGGGGGCTTTTTGTTTCTTGCGGCTGCTGTTCTTTCTTCTTGCTGCTTTCAAAGTGCTCTGTGTCCTTGGCTCATAGGTACTTCACATATTCATAGTTAGCTTGGATGATTGAAATTCATTTGTCACTTCCAAGTTTATTTCAAAGACAGTAAAGACAAAATGAGTGGTCAAATCTCATCATCGATATCTAGAGCCAGTAAACCTTTTTTGTTGGCATTAAAAAGCTATCACTGGGAATGCATTGTCAGTTCTGAGACTGAAAGCCGTGGAGCAATTTAGTGTGGTGATTCATTAGCAAAAATGTAGTCGGAGAAGTGGAAAGTTCTTTGTGTGATCTACTAGCAGTGTGCTAATTTATATACAAAGATGCAGTCAGTTCCCTTCAGTAGTTGCTTACCAGGAGCAGTGCAAAGATAATACTATATACGCACAGGTTTTATACATATGTTTCTTCTGAATACAGTGTGGCAAGATAAATGAGAGGACGCTGAAGAAGAATCAGCATCTTTGGGGTTTGATATCAGGATAAACTCTTCTGATGGAAATTGCTGGGGACTGTGTGACGTATGGAGGACTGAAGTGAAGAGCAGGATTTATCCAGAGAAAAGCCGCATCATTACAACCTGTTCTGCCGTAAATGTTCACATTGCTCTGGTTTTGTTGTTGTTTTTTGTTTTGTTTTTTATTGAAAGGCTGTGTGAGGTGCAGATTCTTATTAAAGTCAATATTACAAATTGCAAGAATCAGATAATAATCTGATACACTAATGAAACTGCATTACAGAAACTTTGAATTTGTAATGTAGCGCTCTGATAGAGTGATAACAAACCTGCATTAAAAGCTCTGTGTGTACACTGCTGAGAAAAAAAATGAGCAGAGACGTATTAAGTAAGTAAAATATGCATGTAGAAATGTGACTAAAACCGATCAGTTTAGTTCTGGTTGGTTCCATTAAAATATTTGTACTATTATTAAACAACAGAGAAGGACTGTCTGTGAAGGCTCTCAGTCATCCAGGTCATTGTAGTCTAAGGAGCTTGTAAAGAAAAGCATCTGGACTTTTTAAGTTTCTTGAAGACTCTTCACCTCTCATCTGAGAAGCTTCTTCAGTTCTAAGACCAATTGGTGGGAGAGTCCCAGATTTTAAGCCCTATTAGGAGTGTCCCTAAGAGGGTCCTGGACCCCCCTATTGTGATTGCCTAATCACTCGAGCCAAGGTGTTAAAACGGGTGTGGGTCACAATCATTTCAGTTTCAGGTGAACCCATTGTGAGACCTTGCCAAATCATGTCACTTACCAAGAGCAAATGACCCCAGATGTGCGTGGGTGTTAAGGCGTCTGGGAAGGGATCTCAAAACTGGATTAGATGGCAGACAGTTGGTGTCATAAGCCCCCACCTCTGTTCCTTGATACACTGCACAGCATACACTATGTTGAGAAGGACTCAGCTCCAAACATGGAGGGTGAGGACTGAGTGACAGGTTACAGGATAGGGCCAAAGTTTTCAGCATTGTGCTCACAGCTGTCTTACCCATGACAATTACGTATGCATTCTCATGACATTTTCCTCCTAATAGAAAAACACTCCTATACTACTATCCCACAAACGAAATATTGTGCTTTTTCTCAGTGTCACGTTTAGTGTTAAATTGCAAGCTGCAAACCTTAGTAAATCACATATGATTCATTTAAATATTCTCCTCCCAAAGATTTGTGCTGTAAAAGGGAGACTCCTACACATGCATATGCAATGATACCTGTGCCCATGGCTTTCAATTGCAAAGCTGTGTTTCTTCATTAAATCCAGACAGTAGCTCTCTAATGGCAAAAAGAAGCTCTGGTGCAGACTGTTTTAAAAAGTCTGGCCCATGGACACAGTTATTTTTGCACTTGACCTCATTACAAATGTCTTTGTGGGAGTTTTGCTTTCAGAGAGCCACAGGATAGCCTCAACACAAGAAGAAAAGTGAGGAGATTGATCTGCAATGTTTTAAACTGTTAAACTATAGAAATCGGTCCATAACGAAACCACATGCAGTGATACAGCTCTGCAACAACACAAATGATTTTCAAGTAGATTTTCTTTTCTTCTTTCAGATCTGTAATATCAATTTTGAAAAGTTTGTCACATCCCCAAAATTAATGGGGCTCAGAATGATCAGACGTGGTTTTATAAATGCCCGACTCCTACAATATAAATACCTGGCATTATACAGGGGAAAAAAAACAACAACAGTAATAACAACAAGAACTCTAAGACTGCAAACCTCTGCCGTGGGAGGTCACTCTCTGGGCAGCAATTACTTTTAAGGGAATTGTGTTGTATTTTGCATATAATCATTTTTCTTTGTTCCTTTTGAAGACATTTTGAGAAGTTTGTGGCGCAGTATAATAGGATAAGCGGATGGATGGATTTTTTTGAAGTTAGTTGAAGACCTTGGTGGATCTAAGTCTAATTTAATGGATTGTTAATAGGACATCACTCACAAAGTGTCTATTAGATTTATTAGAAACTGTTCGAGCTATTGTGTTTCTAGACAAAATGATAGAATGTGATGCGCATGATAACTTTCTTCTCAGGAGGAGGTGATGACAACAACAACAAAAATGAACAAAAAAACAAACAATGGCAGTGTGAACACATGTGACAGTTTCTCTGTAACTTCAATAGCTGGATGGATCATGATTTGATGTAATTAATAGTTTGTGTTTTTCTGCAGACTTGCACAGTGGAGTAGTTTGCAATACAGCAGCCGTCCTCTGGATGATACAGCTACAACTCTGATGTTGTCTCCGTGTAAAGCGAGAGAAATCAAAAATCACCAGAGTACAAGTTAGGGACAGAGATGGCATCAAAGTTAGAGAGAAAATGTGCAACTATGTGACAACGACAGTGGAGAGACACTTCCAAAGACGCTGGAGCTGTTTGCAGTAAGACGGTCAGACTTTACATGTTCTTAAATATTGTATGTAAACTTGCCACTGTGTTGAAACAGCCTTAGAAACAACTGACAACTCAAACATATGCCTGCACATTTACATCCACTGCATCCAAGGCCCCCTACTAGAAGCAGGTGGATCAATCTAAAAATGGATACTATTGATACCAGTGCTGGTATTAGTATTGGATTGATAATTGTGTAATAGGTTCGTTACTTCACACAGCACTACCCCCCACTATGAGGTCTTGACTACAGTAGAAATATTAATGTCTATGGGAAACGATGCTTAAGATTAGAAGAAAAAGTCCAAACAATCCAGACAAAGATCAGTTTTTATGGTTCGTGGAAAGCTGAGCCACAATACCATTTTCTGATTTTCTGTCAACCACAAATCTTCGATTTCAGTCCCGTAGCCTCCATCAATTAAAAAGTTCCTGGGCAATCCATCTATTGTTTAAAGCAAGAATGACACAACTTCCCAGATCACGTGCCAAAAACTGGATCAAAGTCAAATGCACCTTTTATGAAGAGTGCTGAACACAAAGGCCAGCGCTGCAGCCAACATGAAAATGTTGAGTAAATACAGTAAGAACAAGTCAAGGGAATCTGATGAATGGCAGCTTTAAAGAACCTCAAAATCAATACCCAATTGAAGCAAGCCAGCATTTGTCACAGCAAATGCTCTTCAGAGACCCGTTGATGGCTCTCGGGTTGTTTTGCGTAGAGAATAAATTAATTGAAAACATTTCCATTTATTAAATGACACAGTTAACAGAACAAACGGAATTTCCAGAAACACTCTGAGCAAAATGGAAAAAACCCCCAAAAACTTTCCTTATCAGGCTTAGGTTGATGGACACTTGCATTACCTAAACTAAAAGACAAATCAAACACAGGACTGGTTGTCACGAGACTCTAAAAAAAAGAAAACCAAGAGGGACTTGGGAACACAAGGAGTATTGGGTTTAGTATGATGGTGTGTACCCGAATAATCTGCTGTTACCTTGGAGACAGGACACAGGAAGAAACGTATATGCACACATACATGCACCCTCAGTCACATCAGAGAAAGTGCACCAAAAGTAGAAAGAGAGGGCAGAGGAGGGGGCAGTCCACAGTCTGACATTTCAAGTTGAGTTCCTGCTACAGCGTGGAAATGTCATATTACTCGGCCAGACACATCTATCAAAGCCATGGAGAGTTTTCCAACAGTGGACAGTAAAAGAATTATCACTTCATTACATCACCCTCTGCGAGTTTCTCTCTTCACTCGGCCCGTCTTCTTTTGTATTTGCAAACACCCCCCCCCCCCTTCTCCTCTTTTTTTAAAGATTAAACTCAACCTTACACAAATGGAAAATGCTGCCAAGCGCTATGTTTTCCCCCATTTTCCCAGTGTATTTAGTGGATAGAATATCACTTGTGAAACACAGAAATTCAATCTGAGAGCCCCAGAAGAGTTTCTAGTACTTTTTTGTAAAAGAAACACTGATGTCTGGGGAGAAGGAGAAGTGGAAGAAAAGATGGAAAAGCAGTGGGAGCTACACTGTGGTCAGGTGCACACAAACATGCGTGCACACACATATTTTTGCCCTCGGGGTAGTCCAAAATGTCAAGAAACACACACCACGCTGTCAGTCACTGACTCAAAATGGATGTATAAAGTATGAAACAGGAGCTCTCTCCCTGCAAGATGTGCCGCCACAGCATCCAGAGCACAGCAGTGGCCCTACGGCTAGCAAATAGTCATCACAAAGTGGAGCTGCAGGATTCAAGCACTCCTCCAACAGTCATCACCGCACCCTCAGCCAACCTCCCCCTCCACTTCTTGCAATCATTATGGCCGGGTTAGCTGCTTAAAGGCCATGTGCTTCATTTGGAATAGACAAAAAAAAAAAAAGCTTCCTCGGACATGATGCAGAATTATTGCTGAGGAAATGCTGTGCCTGACACTCTGCCCAAAGGCAGAGAATGTGATGTTCTGCAGAGGGGTAGACCACCAAGAGCAGTGCTGATATCAGGGGAGAGTGAGGCAGAGAGAGCGAAGGAAAGACACGACCGATTCGATGAAGAAAATAAAATATAAGGCAGATTTCAAGAAAGTCCAAACATCTCTCTTTTCTCTTTTCCTGTCTGAAATATTGCTATAAGCACGTGTTCAGCGTGTCAGCGATTTCTTCTACTTGCAGTCTGCTTTAGAAGGAAGTAAAAATGATTAAAAGTACAAAGTTGGTTCAAAGTTCTACCTTTTTAAAAAAATCACATCGAATCTTGGCCAAGAAAGAAATACACATGGTACATTCAAGAACTGGTAGCGAACATGTCCCATATATCGAATCCTCACCAATGTGGACTGTGGACTTGATACCAGCAATCCAATTTGGTTGCTGTCTCCACGAGGGTTATTTCTTTGTGTGGGTTCTGCTGAGAAATCCCTTTCCTAAAAATGTTGGAGCATGCTAGCTTGAGTTCAGTCAAATGCATCATGTTAAGCTGCTGCAGAAGTTTTTTGTTTTACCGTCAGTTTGATTTGATATTAAATTTGGAACCCTCCCTTCTGGTGCTGCACTGAATGCTCACATTACCGATTCTTTACAGTGGGATGAATGGATAGTCGGGCAGGAAGGTGATCAAAAACATCCCAAAAGTCTGTGAATGTGGGACTTTCTTATTCTGTAAAGCTGCACCTATGACCCCTGTGGTGGTCACAGATGGGATCCAATGCCTTGATGGAAGATTTTGCAATTTATGTTTAATTCATAAATACAAGAAAGCCCACAGGTGCTGTGTTCTTTACAGTGCTGTGGGTGAATTATAGATCCACAGTCAGTGTTTTATCGAAGACTTTTCCTTTCATCAAACAAGGGAGCCCTTCTTGTCAAAATAGTTCCCTATCAAGTCTTTAAGCCCAGGTTCTGGTTGCACTGAAAGAAAATACAGCACATCTGGAACTGCTGCTAAGGGATTATTCCACTTTTTCCTCTCTTGTTGGACAGAACGTTTTTGCAGCTTTATTTATTGGATCCAGAAAAAGAAATGCGAATTCATAAATCAACCTTCAGCAATCATTGGATTAGACTTGTACATGCACTGATTATTGAAAAGTCTCAAAAAGATTATCTGTTTTCTGGAGTGCTCACATATGAAGTGCATTTCCTTATTCTTGCATTACTCTTGTATCTGTCCCGCAGGATCTTTTCTTGGCATTTCTCCACCACCCTAGGTGGGATCTTCCATTTTGACCTCGGGATTTCCAGGTTAGACTCGGCACAGATTTTCTGTATACTATGCCGGCCACTTGGTTATGGTGTTCCATGTATGCCCTGCCTGCTAGCATCTTGCACCCTGCTGTTATATGCTGGATTGTCTCAGGGGCATCTTTACACAGCCTGCACCTGGGGTCTTGCCTGGTGTGATAGACCCCAGCCTCTATGGATCTTGTGCTCAGAAGTTGTTCATGCTCCTAATGCAAAGAGATGGTAAAGAACTCATAATACCGACTTACCGGCTTTTGAAAACAATTTCAATCTGAAATACAGTAAGATCACTTTTGATGATATCATAAAAAGGAGCAACACATTTTGCAAGGAGACTTTTGGCCATTACATTTTGTTGTGTTTACAATGTTCTATAATAAAGAAAGCAAATTAGTACATGCTGTTACCCTGTCAGACCAGGGCTGCCGCTAATGAGGCTGGGTAAGAGAGAGGGTAGAAGAAGAAAGTAGAGAGAAGAAAAAGATGGAGCTCTGCTGTAAAGCCTGAAATAAAGTGTTGAACCTAGACGTCGCCTCCACTGCCTGATTTACAAACTCAACACATTTGACATTTGAAAACTAAACAAATAGTACAAGCACATGTTTGTTCCACTTACATTCTTCTAAAACTGTTTTTGTCTGCAACAAACAATGACACAGATTAATCGCCACTTCTGCAATTGATTGAAAGAATGAGCGACTGTCATTTTAAAATAATGAAAGACCAAGTTAAACTACTGTCTGATTTAGAGTTGCTGAAAGTGTTTATTTGCTTTGTCGTTCAAGCTTTGTCAAAATTTTTAGGCTTGAAGTAAAGTCTGAGTATTTTTCATCGCAGTAAAAGAACCATCATATCATTTTGAAACTCTTTGGAGGTCAACTCTTGTTAAGCTAAGTTTGGCCTGTATTTGTATAGCGCTTTTCTAGTCCCTAAGGACCCCAAAGCGCTTTACACATCCAGTCATCCACCCATTTGCACACTGGTGATGGCAAGCTACATTGTAGCCACAGCCACCCTGGGGCGCACTGACAGAGGCAAGGCTGCCGGACACTGGCGCCATCGGGCCCTCTGACCACCACCAGTAGGCAACGGGTGAAGTGTCTTACCCAAGGACACTACGACCGAGACTGTCCAAGCCGGGGCTCGAACCGGCAACCTTCCGATTACAAGGCGAACTCCCAACAGCCACGATCGCCAGTTTAGACTCCTGATTTGTACTCGCTGTGCTGACAAATAAGAATGCTGTTATGAAACTGCATGAGGGTAGTACACTTAAAAACATAGTTCTTTTTTTAAATTCATAAATTCTTTGAAGAATTTGCATCAGAACGTTAGCTTCTCACATCAGCAGAAGTCGAATAGCTTATTTTTTAAAGCAAGTATTTTATTGAGCATCAAATTGCAACAGTAGTTATCTCAAGGTGCTTTACCGTGTAAGGAAATTACACTACAATAACACAATAAAAAGAGAGAAAACCCCAACAATCCCCCTATATGGCCCCCTATTAGGCAAGCACTCAGGGGGGAGGAAAAACTCCCAAAGGACCAAAGGAGACTGCACTGACAAAGTGTCAAATGTTTAAAGCTGTAAACATCTAAACCCTGCACATCTGAGTGTCAGCTGTACAGGTTGAATGTGTTATTTGAAGATCTGTTGAGTCAAGCCCTACAGTCCCTTCGGTATAATGCTGCTGAGTGACTACACTTCAGTGAATGTTCAGATGGATGGGCACAAAATGACAATAGACAATGGAGAGCTGGACATTCCCTTGGCTGTGCATGTGGTATTTGTAATTTATCACATTTTACAGTGTTGACCTAGACAGCTGAAGAAAACATTTATGTGTTCAAGGCATTAATCTTAAAGCCTGGAACTCTAACTAGTACCAACAGGTGTGCATAGAAAATTTGGCAAATGTCAGCTAACTTTATTTATGGTGACATGCTCAGGCTTTGTATTGCCTGAAAGCAAATTGTTTCAGGTGCATTTTTCCTTAAAAAAAACTTTCAGGCGTCTGTCTGTGTTTGGGTATCTACAGGTCTTAAAGAAAGCAAAACGAAACAATGAATTTACTGTTATCCAAAAGGGCGTTAAAAATGTTTTCTTGTAGACAGACAGGCTAATGGTTTTCTGTGTGATTGCTGAGATGACTATTGACTAAAAGGAGAAACGTTTCAACCGAGGTGTTTGTGTGCTGGAGGATGTTCAGCCTTTATTTTGAAGTTTTTCATTCAGACTTGACAGAAACACTCTCAGTGTTTGCATTATGGAATGATAATAAAATATATATCGCTCAGCTGAAATTCACTTGGGGTACTAAACTAAGACCTGCGGACTGAGTTTTTCGCAGTACATTGTTACACAATATTAACATAGTTTTACAATTGCCACAAGTCATGTAAAATAAAAGTCATGATTAACTTTTCATAATATATACTACTGACAAATTGAGACATTCAGAGACCACTGTGGAGTCTCTTTTTGCATGTTTCAGTGCCTGGTTGGTTTATTATACACAACATATCACACGTAATAATTAAGTAATTACAATAAGTACAATGAGTAATTGTTTTTGTCCACCATACATGTCACACTTCCTGTGACGTCATGTTTTATTTTGCATCGTTCATTTTTTGAAGGATATTTCTAGGTTCTACCTTTTTATCAATGGCAGCTTTAGCTCCATTGAGAACGCCAAATTCTGTAACAGACTGCAGCAATCAAGTCTGTCTTGCAACACCTCAGTATGCTGTTATCAGTGCCTACACTGGGCATGATCGGTATTTATCAATTTCAATCTAAGGTGGCAAATGCTCCATTTTTTTCTTTTAGTGAAATCATTCAATTTTGTCCTCATAAATTACACTATTATTATATTTTCACTTCTTGCATGATTTACATAATTCCTTTTGCCCATATAATTAAAATGCCTCTCTAATCCCTATTTAGCAATTTGGTTTTTAAGTTAGTTGGCTGCCATTTTGGCACCTTAAATAAATTTCAGCTGCTTTGTTTGACATCATATCTTCATCTTCTGGTTGGTGTGACGAATTATGTATTCAAAGAAAATGATCAAAAAGCTGTTTAGTCTTAGAACTGGCTTTGTAATCCTTTCAAGGCTTTCAAGATGTCATTGGCTTTGTTTCTCAGCTGTTTCTTTCGATTGTGTTGCTTTTTGGGATTTTCTTTTTAGCCTACTTCACTTTCAGACAGGTTCTATTTAAGTGGGTTCTTAATTCAGCAAGTGTGGCGGTAATCAGGTCTGGATGTGGCGAGTGAAACTGCACTCAGCTTTCCAAAAACTGCGGTTTCAATCATAATAATTCATCATTTAAAAAGGTGGGGGTGAGGACAGGTGGATTAACAAGTCAGCTTGGTTGGGTTTGTTGTCTTAATTGATGAAATCATCGTTTAAAATAATTAAAATTTGGTTGATGAAATACTGTATAATCCTGATTTTCATCTAGTACGTTCACTCATGGTGTCATTACATATTCTTACAAAAACAGCACGATAAGTGCAGAAAGTGTGGTAACTATCTGTCTGCTACTCTGATGAAACTGCTTTTCAGTTATCACAGAAAGAGGTGACATTTGTCTGAATATGGATAATGCGACACATCCACAGGATATTGCATTATCCGATGCTGTAAGAATATGATATTATGACACACTTGGATCCAAGAAGTTTAAACCACTTGTCTTTTGATACTTGAAAGAAAAAAAAAATAATCCGAGCCTTTTAGCTGAAGAACAATTTCATTTGATTGGTCAAAGAGGGTACACCAAAAAGGGTCACCTTAATGGATCGGGATTTTGAATGCAGTGCAAGTGAAGGTGGACCTGTCCTTCAAGGCGCTGATAAAGGGCAAACACGCGCAGCCCGTCCGCATGTACAGGTTGGGAGAAAAACAACCAGATAAATTCATAACTTGTCTGGAGACGGCCTTGCCAGTGTAATCCCTATTGCCTGGAGCTTGGCTTAAACATGGTTGAGAGCGTTCTCCTCCAGCTAGCCATAAATCTGTGACTTTAGCCGCTTTGGAAAGCCAACAGGATCCTCTCTCTGGCTTTTTATCTTTATGCCCCCCATTGTTAGTGAGCTGATTAAAAGGTGCTTGATTTAAAGTGGCTTTCCATTTCCTCATCTCTCTGCTCATTTAGCATTTTTCTCCCGTTCATTCAGTTTTTTTTGAAAAACTCCATCTCGCTCGCTTTCGCTTGTTTGCGGGTGTAACGCTTCACTTCCTTAAGAGCATCCAATCATGGCCTCACACAGTCACACACACAGCTGAGCTCTCACACGCACCCACAGACGCTCACTACATATACTAGAGAGGAGAGAAAGCTGGCTGCCTCTTGTACAACTCTGTTATAATTATAGAGGCTGGGATTCGGGGGAATTCATCTGCCTGTTGCTGCTTGGGGACAGAAAAAAAGTAATGGAAGAGGGGATGGAGAAATTACGGCCACACAAGTTCAATACCAGTAAACTATACCCACTATATAGTTTTTTTTTCATCGTCTATTATAATTTTATTAGAGTAAAAGCCAGATCGGTTGAAGGTGAATGAGGGTGCAGAAAGGAGAATAAATAGGAGATCAAGCATGGCCACAATGTGAACACCGAGCAACGGATGAGGCATATCGATTCTATCTCATGCGTATTAATAACGTGGAGACACTCTTTAATTTCAGAGGAAACGCTTGAGAATTACATTACCCTCTCCCAATAATCAATTTCAGGCCCTTCAGACCCTGAGTCGTGTTTCTCAAATTGGTTTAAAATTTATGCTGCGACAGGCTGAGCTCGGGCAGCGGTGACAGCAACACCTTCCCCGTCGCGATGACACCGCGGCGTCGCTGGAGAATCAGGAGGAGGACGGACGAACAGTGAGGGAGTCATGATACTTCATTAAAGTGATACACTTGACTGATTTGTCTCTTATGTCCCTGAACCTGTCTCCATTCGTTTTTCCACCTCAGATGTCCCTTTGTTGCTCATATTGAATTGTCTCCTGATATTTAGACCTTTTTTTTCCTGATTTCTTTTTCTATTGGATCATTACTTTTATTTGTGTTATTATAACAAAAACATGCCATTTGTCTTTGTTGTAATTTAGCTTTATACCCCAACTGATTAGAAACAGTGTGGGTCTGGTGAATCTTCTGCATCAGTTTGACAAAAATAGCTTTAGTTATGTTAATGAAAACCCCAAAATCATGCATCACATGTGTCACTTGTTCACATCATTGATGTATTGACATATTTCAATTCATCCCAGATTGTTATAGTAGCTACATCATTCAAAATGTAATCCACTTAAGGCTCACAGAACACCAAAATATATTTAAGGACTGTGTCTAAGTTTGTGGTAGGTGTTGATTAGAGACAAACACATGCACTGAGCACCCAGAGCCACAGGGTACTTTCAACCAAAATATGCTGAAGCTTCTTCAAATAAAATCAAAATGAAAAACGAACAGCGAAATCTGAAATGTCCTCTCAAAACAACAGTGAATTTTTCACAGACGTGGAGGAAAATCTACCCAGGGATGTCCTTTATCTCTCCTTTTAAGTTCAGCTTCCCTGTTGGTGGTGGTCAGTCAGCTAGCTTTAGTCATATAAGTCAGCGCGAGGTCAGGTTCAGTCGCAAAGCGCTCTTAAATCAAAGGGAAAAGTGAAGTTGCTTGGTGCGGCGCTTGAGGAGTCCAACACGGGTGGCGGCCTCCTCGTTGCCACGGGGGTAGGGAGGTGATCAGGTTCAGTGGTGGCTCACCAGTTACTTCATCAACGATGACTCAGATACACAGAATCATCAAATCTGACTTTGACAGATAACAGATCATAATGTTGCTGTAACGCTGAGGTAAATAAATTCATTAGTTCATCTCTTATCTGTACAGCAGTTTTCACATGAATTATGATTAATAAACATTCAAGGTCAATGGTATTTTTTATTAATTAATTCACTAACTTATTACCGACTATCAGAAAAAGGATCAGAAAAAATCTGCCATAACATATTTTTATCTTCTTTTTGATTTGTTTTTTTCCAAATGATGAGACACAATTAAAGGTTTTATAATAATATTCTTTTTTAAAACTCCAAAATAACATTTATACAAACAGAGCAGGTTTTTACAAGGGCATGGAGACATAAACAAAAACAGTCTTGTCAACATGCAAAACAGAGACGACTGGGTTTTTTGTTTTGTTTTTACAGCCGAGCCACATTTAGTATACCTATTGTATGGTTACATTAGGCACTACAGACAAATATTGACTAAATGGACTGAAAATGGATGCCTGCTTGAGCATAAAGGTATCAAGTGTGGTTGCTACAGAGACGAGCGTTGTACATCTTTTCCAAGACAGACACAACTCTTTATATCTGATCTTAATTGAGTCAAAAGGCTGAAGCTCTCACATGAGTTTTGCATGTAAAACTTTATAACTAACCATGCATTTTATTATTTACTTCCTCTATAACTACTATCTTCCAGTCACGTTCAGGGCAAATCTGTCCGATTTACAACTTAAAACACTCATAAATATTGTGTTTTACATCAAGGCCTTATGACATCCTCATCTATGCACTTGGACATATAAAAGTGATGTCTTGATGCATTCTCAAGCATCCAGGTGAGTAAATCTGCATAAGTTGATTCTGGATGTAGCGTTTTCAGGTGGAGAAATGTTTCGTCACTTGTCTAAGTGACTTCTTCAGTCTCAGCTTACTGCAGGTTTCCCCAATCTTAAAAACGGTACATTTGCACAATGACTGAAACCAGCCCACTGAAGGAACAATGGGAATTAAGATTTTCTAACTTGTATACAAGTTAGAAAATCTTAATTCAGCAATTGAAAAGAAAGAAGACAGGTTTTTTTTTTGTTTGTTCATTTTTCGAATAAACTACGGCTTATATGCATTTACCCTGTGTGGCTTCTTGCATTTATAAAGACTAAAAGCAAAAGTGATTTGACTGAAAGTGCATAAGTGCATAAATCAGTGGATGGTTCAAAAAGCATGCTTCAGTATTGGAATCATGCCATTTGTGATGCAAATTATAACAGAGAGAACTAATGACTGGTTACAAATAGCAGATTAGTGTCGTCCATAAATAGCATGGTGTTTGAATTGATAAAAATGCATTAAGGATGAAACTTTACCAGCATATTTGTGTGCCCAAAAGTAACCAAAGCCAAAAATGGATAGGCCATATAAGCAGGGAATGATATAATAGCAGATCAGAAAACAACAAAATCGAAACACCACACACAAAAACAAACATCCTATTATTAGTTTTGTTGTAGTTTAGTTAGGCACTAACTAAACGCAATTATCATATTCATCATTATGAAAAACAGCGAGGGAAATGATCATTTGACCTTTTGCTGAATTTGTAAGCTTGCTCATGTACAAAGAAATGAATAGTCTCTAATTTTATGCTAGTTTTATTTGAATGGAGAGACAGAATATCAACCAAAAATCCAGAAAAAAACACACATTAAATAAAAGTTATTTCACTCAGTGACTTGGAAATCAGTATATAAGTATTTGATCTCCAAACAATACATGATTTAGCAACTTGGTGGAGAAACTCTTGTGGTGAGCCCAGCGGTAAGATGTTTCTTGTAGCTGGTCAGCAGGTTTGCAAACATCTCAGGAGGATTTTGGTTCACTTCTCTTTACATAACCAATTTTTATACTACTGAGGTCTGGAGACTAGCTAGGCCACTCCATAACCTTAATGCTTAGTGCTTCTTCTTTAGCCACTCTTTTGTTGCCTTGGCGGTATGTTTTGGGTCATTGTCATGGAAAACCCATCCATGACCCATCTTCAGCGCTTTGGCTGAGGTAAGGAGACTCTCATCCAAGAATTCATTGTACGGTATGGTATGGCCCTGTCCATTGGCCCCTCAGTGAGAAGAAAAACGCCTTTCAAGCATAATGTTTCTTGACTGTGGGGATGGTGTTCTTTGGGTCATACTCAGAATGTCTCTTCCTCCAAACATGGTGGGTCACACTGATTCCAAACAGCTTTCATCAGACCACGGTACTTTCTCCCAAGCCTTCTCTGGCTCATTTATGGTCACTGGCAAACTTAAGACGGGCCTGTGCATGTGCCTTCTTGAGCAAGGAGACCTTAAAGGGGCGGCAGGATTTCAGTCTATTAGTGTAGTGTGTTACCAATGGTGTTCTTGGCGACTGTGGTCCCCGCTGCGCTAAGATCATTAAAAAGCTCCTCTTGTGTAGTTTTGGCTGATCCACCACCTTTCTTGTTATCATCCTCATTAGGCAATATCTTGCATGGAGCTTCAGACCGAGAGCATTTGATGATCATTTTATATTTCTTCCATTTCTGAATAATGGCACCAGCACTTGTCACCTTCTCAATAAGCTTCTTGTGAATCGTCCTGCAGCCTGGCGTCAGTCTACGATCTTGTCGTTGATGTCTGTTGACAGCTCTTTGGTTTCCCACATGGTGGTGGAGAGGCTGAAATTGAAGACAATATTCTGAACTGATGCACTTCATATATATATAATGAGTTGGGATCAGGACGGTATCTTTATCTGTAATTGATTGATTAGAATCTGTGTATACATATATTTTGTCTCTCTCCATTAAAAATGAAACTACCATAACAATGAGAGACTGTTCATTTCGTTATAAGTGAGCAAACTTAAAAATTCAGCAGGGGACCAAAACATTATTTCTCCCACTCTACAATAACAGTTTAGCTAGCTTAGTTTCTTCACTGAGTAACAGATACAGTAGACTAGTATCTAAAAATATATAACTTCAAAGGTCCAATTCATTAACATTTAGTTATTTTTCACATGCATGAGTATCTGTAACATGAAAAATAATTAAGTTATAAAATGGGCTGTTGTCAACAATGCTAGAGTTCACTGTGCACAGTTTCTCTTTTTCAGTGCAGTACATTTATATGCCAGCGCCATCGACAACATTATCACTCTGCCACCCGACTCCCTTTCTGTCCTCTCTCCATCTCTTTCTCTCTCTCTCCGTGTTTTCCAGCTTGGCCCATGCAGCATCCTGGCTCGCCTGGCCAAAGATAGTTCCCTTCTTTCTCTGTGACTGCCTGGCTGCTCTGCTCTAGGCCCCGAGGCTCTTTCTTGTGCAACTGGCTGGGCATTGCTCCACATGACATGTTCATTTGCAAGACAAGCCCGTCCCCTACTTGTAAAAACAGCAGCCCCCTAACCACAGTGCTGTGACAGACACAACAAAGGCAAGGAAGGAGGAAGTTTTGTTTGTTTTTAAGAGATATTGTTACCATAAAAGCAGGAAGATGAGATGATAGTGTAAAAGAAATGACAGAAAACGATAAAAATAAAGAAAAAGTTAAAAAGCAACGTGACTGCATTAATTTGTAGCCAGTGTGAGGTTTTGTTTTTCTGTAAAATCCCTTGAATCCACTGCCCTTTCTAGAGTTTATGGCTAAAGCGCCTCATCACATTCAGGAGTGTTTACAGCTCTCTGGCCTGAGGGACAACTTATGCATTAATATGCCGCTAGGGAGGCGTGACATGTATTTGCAGCATATTCCCTCAACTGCTTGCATCGAGACCAACCGCTAAAACATCCAATGCACTGCACAACGACCAAGGGAGAGACGAGGGAAGGAGAGGAGAGGATGCGTTGTCAAGGTAACTAACACGGAAGTCAGACAGACGGAGAAATTGAATACGCTATGCACTTTTACAGCGCTGAGGATTTGGCAGTTTAGAGGCGTATAAATGTGCTGTCATAATGTTTCCCAGTGATTTAAATTCTAGCTCTGCTAGGACATTTCACTGTGGCATTGACCTGTCATTGGACACGTTATAAAGAGGAAACATTTAACTGTGTCCTCTAAAGCATTTGATTGCAGCTTACGACCTGTATCAAGCATCACAGAAGACCCTTAAATCACACAACAAATCACCGAGGTCTGAAGGACAACCAGGCTGTGTGCCTGTTTTTATCGTAAACATTAAGGTAAGAGGGGAAATGAGAATCGCAGTTATATACGGAAAAACACCGGGGTCACTGTGTTTCAGATGAGTTGTTGTTACTCTGTAGACCTAATCATTTCCTGATATTTTTTTACTGCATTGTAACTCAGATTAGGTCATCTGTTTGTGTTCATGTCACACTGTAGAAAAAGTGGGAAAAAGTGAAAGCAGGAATCCTAGCAAATGCTTGTACTTGTAAAAAGCAAAGGTGAGCCTTTATCGAGGCTGAGTCACTGTTCCAGCATCTTCAGTTTTTAGCCTTTTTAAATGTCTTCTGGTAAGTCTTAGTTGCCATGTCACTTGCTTAATGTTTTTTTTTTGTTGTTGTTGTTTTGTTTTTTAATTCATGCTTAATTCCTAGTTCCAGTTTGTATATGTTGTTCTTTGTGTATTTTCTGGTTAGCTACAGTGGCTTGCAAAAGTATTCGGCCCCCTTGAACTTTTCCACATTTTGTCACATTACAGCCACAAACATGAATCAGTTTTATCGGAATTCCACGTGACAGACCAATACAAAGTGGTGTACACGTGAGAAGTGGAACGAAAATCATACATGATTCCAAACATTTTTTACAAATAAATAACTGAAAAGTGGGGTGTGCGTAATTATTCAGCCCCCTGAGTCAATACTTTGTAGAACCACCTTTTGCTGCAATTCCAGCTGCCAGTCTTTTAGGGTATGTCTCTACCTGCTTTGCACATCTAGCGATTGAAATTCTTGCCCATTCTTCTTTGCAAAACCGCTCCAGCTCAGTCAGATTAGATGGACAGCGTTTGTGAACAGCAGTTTTCAGATCTTGCCACATTTCCAGGGCAGCACGGTGGTGTGGTGGTCACAGTGAGTTCAATTCCCTCCCTCCCACAGTGCAAAGACATGCATTTGGTGGGGTTAGGTTAACTGGTGATTCTAAATTGCCCATAGGTGTGAGTGTGAATAATTGTCTGTCTCTATGTGTCAGACTGCTGACCTGTCTAGGAAGTACTCTGCTTCTTGCCCCATGGTAGCCAGGATAGACTCCAGTCCCCCTTAGTTACAGTTTCAGTTCCCGGTGGTTTATCATTTAGTTTTATCATCTTGTGTGGAACTAAAACTGTGTTAAATTTAAGTTCCACTCATATCATTTTCCCAGTTGTTTTGTCTTGTGTCCAGCTCCCATTATCCCTCAGTGTGTGCATAAAAGCCCAGTCAGTCATATGTAGGTGTACTGGGTTATACTTACCCGTAATGTTTGTCCTTGGTTTGGTTTCCTGTTCTCCTTGGATTTTTTCACATGTTCGATTCAGTTTCTTTTGGACTGTGACACTGGATTTGCATTAAAAGGTACATTTTGAGTTTTCATATTACCTGCTCATGTTTTATTCTGCATTATTGGTCTACAACTACACATCTAGATGACAAAATGATTGGGGGCAAAAAAATAAATCCAAAAACAAAGGTAAATAAAATCCAAAATTGAGAAGAAATACAGAACTCCAGAATTCCAGGAATAATCAAGGCAGCCACGTGGCGTGCACAGAACGAAGCCACAATGAACTAAGGCAAACGGGGTCCTCATGGGGTAATCGAGAAAAATGAATACAAGAAAGCAGGGAGACACCGCTGAAACGAATCACAAGAAAATCTGAATAAATGCAAAACATGAGAGACAAACAGGAAGTAAGTAACTGAAAATACAGAATATAAAGATCCTAACACAAGAGCTCATAGATAAACTGTAACCAAGATTCAAAACCTAATGGAAACTGAGAGCACAGAATACAAGAAAATAGCTAAATAATCAACATCTATAACTAAGAAACTTGACAGACTAATGAATAAAAGAAAATTAAGACCCAAGGAAAAACTAAACTCAACTATGAACAGATACAAAAATTATAAGCACTAGAAATAAATACTAAGGAAAAACACAAAGATGAATTATAAACAGTAAACATACAAGGAATCAGACAGAACATATTTAACAAGACCAAGAACACAAATTGTGACACCTACAGAGGTGTGGTGCAACTGAAGCACAAAGGATCAGCATGATGTCAGGGACACAGTCCATCCTGAGTAGGTATTTCATCCAAGCAGAAACAGTTCACTCATAATTGCAAATGCCAACCTTCTACCAAATAATTCTTAAGGCATAAATGTTAAAATAACAAAACAAAATACTCCAGGATATTCCCTTTCCAAAATAAAATTAAAGTACAGTTATTTTTGAAGCAGGGTTATGTTTAGAAAAATGTTATGTTTTGGTACACAGACCTTCCCCAGGGAATAAAACCATCAGTCCATGAACACACTCAATCTTCCACCTAAGGGTGCGTGGAAAATTCTACCAGTGAAAATCTACCAATAGGACAAGTCTTCAAAACCTGGACAGATGAAAGAGCCCCTTCAACACCACAAGGAGAATAAATTGCAGCATCAAACATCAATTTAAATTCTTTCTTATAACCTTTATTTGCCTTTGAAGATGCAATTATGTCATCTAAGTTCTTATTTAGGGCAGGATATTTAGTGGCCCATAACTTATAAATCCAGAAAGCTTCCCTTTGATTAAGACTTCTCAATCTGTCACTTCTTTGTATTGATAGAGGAAAGTCAAGGTAGTTTCTTGCTGTGGGGAAATTAATGTTACCTGTATGTATGCAATATTTGTGTTCTGCTAATGTGCAGAATTCTTACAGCGTGGTACTAAAACTCACAATCCACCTCAGTGGCATTGGAGGAAAAGTTAGGAGATCTTTAATACCATCAGGTTCATCCTCTACAGATATCTGCACAAAATTATGCAGCATTCCATCCACAGGTTAATTAAAATAGGTGGACTGAATAATAGCCCAGTACTCACTCAGCCACACTTGCTTACATTAGCTTGAGCATCTCACATTAAACATAACACAGGTCAAAGTCGCACTCCTCTCTCGAGGCTGTTTAAAATGCAGATGGGAAAAAAATAGGCACCTGTGACGTGAAGGCAAAGGGCCAAATTCCCTGCGAGTACCAGAGGCACTGGCACTACGAATTCCCTAATATGAAATGTAAAACGGCGAGTTTAGAATTCTCCTGACCAACAACAGCTTCATTCAATGAGACGCATTTTGTGGAACAGCGCGCGACACCCGACTCATCCTCTTTTCCTTTCTGGAGCTTTAATATCTGCGACTTTAATGGAATTCAGAGTTGATTTCCTTTTTTCATGCAATCCACTTTTAGAACACTAATATCTTTAGGAGAACAACTATTACAGCTTTAATGAGTATACTCGTTTTAAGTGATTTAACTTTGGCACTGGGTTATTTTTAAAGTTGGCAATTTCATGTTGATTTAACGTTGTGGCGGCGGCGATTTGGGAGCAATAACAGAAAAATACAGCGGGAACAAAGCTAGGACGCGATGCTATTATGGTGTTTTGTGTTTACTTAAAAAAGAAAAACAAATGTTTGAAGGTTAAGCATAGAAGTGTCTATGAGACGCATACAACACGCTGACTAAATCTAAGCTGGAAGATGAACGTCACTGTGTCTAGGCACAAGTCAATACGTAGAGATCACATCAAGGGAAAGAGCAAAAATCACAGCAAGAAGGAAAATATGCAAAAATTCAAGTATTTTCTGGCAGTCAGACTCACACAGCAGAATCCTAGATGGAGGTAGAAGATGGTGACTGGAGCTCCGGGAGTCTGGTCAGTGGTGTTGGAGAGTAAGCAGATGGCTGATGGAGATTTTAAATGAGGCACCCAGGACAAGAGATGGGGGATCGTGGATGCCTGGAAGTGGCCTGAAAGCCAGAGCGATTGCAGACAAGGTAACAAGGTATAAGTGACACTGACACTTTGACAGAGCCGAATTTGACAGTGTGGGAAAAAAAGAAGTGGTGAAGAAAAAAGGCTGGCACAAAGAGGAATACAAATTAAAACCAATTTGTTTGCGGCACTTCATTTCCTAACATCAGGGTTTTGGCTGGTTAAGGCAAACTGTGGCGTTTTAAGTGGACTGTTAAATGAGCTAATCTCATTCACCAGAGTTCTCTAGCAGTCTATTGTACGCGCTAACGCTACAGACCTGCTGAGAACCCAAATGTTACGTCAACCTGCTGGGCTCCAGCTCATAGAGAAGTGTTTAATTGGTTTCTCTAGTGCGATTCCTGTAGTCGAAGGCTGGGACACTCCTTTTTATTTCAGTTTTGAATTACAAAAGGAACCTGAAAATCATCCTGCTGTGGCAGAGACGGGATGACGTCCCTGCTGACATTGGCATGGAAAGCTGGAGCTGGTTGGCGTGCAGTACTGGACAGAATATTGGCCTAGAAAGGAAAACAAATATACATTTTTGGAAAGGCATAAAAATATCAAACCTTTGTCACATTGCTTTTTATGTCTCTGACTTTGAGCGTGACAAAAGATAGTATGATGTGTATCTTTACTTGCGGTGCTCAAAAAGTGCAACTACACCCACACAAACACATGCTTTTCCTTCATAATATATTATAACTGACTCTGTACACTGCATTGGTGATAGTGATAATACTGACACGAGATTGCTGTGATGCTCAATATACCAAGCAGGTGGAGAGGCACAGGCATAGCAGCAGCAGCAGCAACATTAGTGTTTGAGAGATCACATTAATGGCAACTCTTCAAGGTTTGACAGTCATTCTCTGCTGTAGTGGGTGAACAGCCTGCAGGTCCTCGGAGCCAGATACAGTTATAAAGCTGCAGATTTAAACTCTAAAGCGGAGGAGCTTATGCGTCTTTATGCTTTGCTATTTGCATCTTCGCATGTGTCCAGCGTGTTTATAATCGGGATAATCCCACAATTGTCTCATGCATTCTATATTCTTCTGAATGGGAAAGAATTAAGAAAAGAAAACATGGCGTGTAATGCTAATCTCATACTATAGATGAGTCATGATCTCCTCACGACAAGCCGTGTCTTCAGAGAGAAGTCCTTTTCCTTGTAAGCTGAGTGGCCTATTGTGTTTCCTTAATAAACTAATGTCGAGCTCCAATTTCTGCTCTAATAGATTTGCTGATGAAGCAGGACCACCACCAGCTGCTGCAGGACTCGCAGTATAGAGCCAAGAGCAGAGGCGGGCTGCTGGGGTTGGCTGGGTGGGGAGGGGGTGAGGGGGGGGTGAAAAATTTTGTGCAGACTAGGCACAGAGATCTGTATGACAGTGTAAATCACTGTAAAGACATAATCATGTGGTGGACTAAGCACAGTCTTACCATCTCAGCTTTTTGTAGACATTTGCACTACTGCAGCTGGATTCCCTTTATGCACTGTTATTCAGCTTACAATGTGCTAAAGTCTTGTGCCGCCACTCAGTTATTTTATATTACATGTGAAAACACACAGAATATGCATGATATGTACAAATGTACATGGTGGATTTGATATGACCAGCTTTATACCTCAGTCTGAACACTCTTGGCCAAACTTTCTTTTGATTTCTCTAAGCACTCTTTAGGGATAGTTGTCCAGACTTCCTGAAAGCTTGTCTCTGTTGAGATGATCCCACCCTGGTTCAATAGTGTTGAGGTCTGGGCTCCTGGGAGGCCAATCCATGACCGACAGTGTTCTATTGTGTGTTTTTCCATCTGGGTATGTTCATTTGAAAATCAAAATTGTTGCCAATCAGAAGCTTTCCAGATGGTACTGGGTGGTGGATCAAAACTCCTTCTGCTCATAATTCCATCAATTTTAACAGGATTCCCAACATCACTGACTGAAAGGCAACCTCAAACCATGACAGGTTTATGTATATGTTTATGACAGTTTGCACCAAATATTTGGATTCATCACTCCATAAGACCACAGGAGAAGATTATCAACCACTTGTTTTCAGTCTGGTTCTCCTTTTCTCCCTGTTTCCCTTCCCCAATAATGGCTGCTTGACAGCCACCCTTCCACTTTAGATGTAGCGTCAGTGAATATTAGATGGATCAGCTGTAAGCTTATATGGATTTAAGCCTTAAAGTTGGAAGGGTTGCATGCTTAGTTCCATGGCAACTGAGAAGAATGAAACCATTTCATGAAATCTGTGTTTGTAACTAAATGTTCCATAACAAATACTTCAATGAACCAGATGATTCAATATCTGTCGGAGGTACTTTCAAATTCTGCATACACATGCATTTCAGCTGGAGCACATCAAATAATTACTATTATAATTCCTTCTGCTCACTTATTGATCCAATAACCAAGTTTGCCTTTAAAAAATATCCCTGTTTTTGTGGACAAATAGGGCCCAGCAGTAAACTGTGCTTTCAGTTTCCATGGCATCTGCAGGTCAGTGAAAAATGTGTTTCTAATAGATTATTTGAGCTAACTAATTAAAAGGCTGTTTAAATGCATATCAATGCATGCTGACATTTAGTTGAGTGCAAATCTCCGACTAAACTGTTGGAACTCATGGCATCACGGTTAAAATAGGAGCCAGGATTTGAGAAGAAAGACTACATGAAACTAGTGCAGGTGTCTATCAGTACTGCTTTGAAATAAATGAATGTAGGAGCAGAAATCTTAAAAGTGCCACAGCACAATTTCAGCTTTTACTGCAATGTGTTTTTATTGGTTAAATTATTATGCGACTATAAAAATAATTCAGACTTTATGTATACTGGAAAAGCACAATATAAAATAGGACTATTTCATTACTATGCCCAAGACATTTAAATGTTCTCTAAACTTGCAACATGATCGATCACGCCGTGCTGACTGTCAAAAAATACCACGCGTATTCTTGGTCTCAGCTGCGATGTTTAGTCATTTGCACGTGAATAAAAAACAGTTTTTCTTTTTTGGTGGGCACAATTATTTGACCATGAACAGCCTGTGCTTTTCTTAACATTTGAAAGATTAATGAAGTCCTTCGAACAAGTTTCTTTTGGTCTGGGAGTAGAATCTAATAAGAACAGATCCTCCATTTATCACAACATTAATCACTTTTGTACAAATTAATGTCAGCACAGGTGCTGTGTTTTGCATTTGCCGAAGGTATCACCAAAGTATCTGCTTGAATTTCAGGAGTTGGGCATTCATGTGGAAAAAAGAACATTTTTCTGCTCATGACTATTTTAATTGTATTTCTCTGAATCACTGGATAGTCTGCATGTTGTTTTAGAGTTTGAAGATAATGACTGGGGGCATTTTTAAATGAAGAGACTTTGTTCAGACGGCACTAATGCACGCTTGTCTTTGAAAATTTGCAGTGATTCATCCGTTATACACAAAGGTTATAGAATAAGGCATGTTTTTTAAAGTTTTAATGGATCGGTGGAAGATATTTTCCGGAAGCAAATGGGAAGATTTCGTAAAGATGGTAAAAATGTAACTCGCCTCACTTTTTGAACTTTTATGTTTGTTACTTTTAAGTCACAGGAGGACACATTCTGTCATCTGCCATTTTGAGTACATGTTCACAAGTACAGCTGCATGCAGTATACTATGGTGTACTCACTCAAAAAAGTGAGCTACACTTCTGTCTTCAGGTGTTTCAGTGGGAAATCTATTTAATTCAGTTCAATTTTATTTATATAGCACCAAGTGACAACAAACATCTCAATGCACTTTTTACTGTAAGTTAAAGACCCCAAAATAATACAGAGAAAACCCCTACAATCAGACAACCCCCTATGAGCAAGCAATTGGCAACAGCGGAAAGGAAAAACACCCGTTGAACAGGAAGAAACCTCCAGGAAGAAGGAATCATGATCATAAGGACTCACAAATGTCAGGAAATTCCTGGAGAGTAAAAAGTCCTAGCATCTGATTTGTTTCTAAATGCTGGTGCTGGTTAGGTCATATGCTCTGCAAAGATTCACTAGACACAATTAGTCTCCGACAGCAAAAAAAGAAAGTTCAACAGAATCCATTTTTTCCTAGCCACAAAGAAGTCGCTGCCCTGTTTTTACTCTGGTGTGACTGAGCACCAATATCACAGTACAGATGACTGTACTGCTTGTTTTCAGTCTGATTACTTCTAATGTTAACCCAGAAAGAACGAAGCTTTCAGCATTGACTCAGTCTTTTAACTACAGTTTTCAACTTCTCATATCAACGTAACTGTAGCTGCCAAATATTTTGGGTGGCCTTTTGAAAAATTCTTAATCGGATGCACTCAGATATAAACGTTTTATATATCACACAAAGCTGTGTGAACTGTAAAAGACATAATAATGGTGCTGTGCAAAATTCATGTTTGGATTGCAAATAAAAATCAGTTCTCCCAGTTGGGATGGGTCAGGAACGGGGTTGCAACACAGGGGAAGGAGAGGCAAGGAGATGAAGCAATCTATTCCTGTTTTGTTGTGGGCCGGTTTGACTTGGCACCGTGAGGCTCTTTGAGTGGGATCAAATATTATTTCAACTCACTCCCCCAGGGGTGAGACCGGGTCCCCGAACACAACCTGCTTTTATCTCAGGCCCCTCTTCAAGGCTCCGAGCCCTACCTAGGAGAACAGAGGTGTGACAAGGAGGTAAAGTAGGGACTGAGGAATCTAGTGTACTAGTATGTTGTCTGTATAGTGGTGGTAGTATTTATGTAGTATATTTGCTTCAGTGGTAGCTTTGTTTGAAGGTGAGGAAGAGGCCGTGCATTCATTTCTGTATGAAAAGGAGAGAGATTTGCAGGCTATATAATGAAAAATTTAGCATGAAATTACATGCACACAAGCTCAAACAGCACATGCACTGTAATATAAGAAACCATGCACGCACAGTACAGAGTTGAAAAATGTCAGAATTTCAGGCGAAATGCTGCTTTTACGTTTTTTTATTCTTTTGTTTGAAAGCCCAGAAACCACATGGTGTTGAAATGATACATCAGCATGAACACAGTCATTAACTGACTATTTCACCTGTCTAGCGCAGCTGCTGTGGGCACTAACCTTAAAGATACCCTGTGGAGTTTATGAACACTAACAGCACTTTGGAGCAGTGCTTTGATTAGTGGTTCCCCATTTTGTGTGTAACTTTTGTGCTCAAACAAAAATGAGCAAACCCATCTATGTCTATATGGGCAGCTCCAATAAGACTTTAGTATGTTTATTAAAAATCCCTTTAAATGTAAAAAATGACAAAGAGTTTAAAGAGTAATTTAAACACAAAGTTTTACTGCATTTCTTTTATGTGGAGCAACAAAATAAAGCATACGAGGCAAAAACAGAGTTTGGACAATTCACTGTTGTATCTCTCTCCTGCACACACTGACGATAGGCTGAACCAGGGGTGGGCAATTCCAGGCCTCGAGGGCCGGTGTCCTGCAGGTTTTAGATCTCACCTTGGGTCAACACACCTGAATCACATGATTAGTTCGTTACCAGGCCTCTGGAGAACCTCAGGACATGTTGAGGAGCTAATTTAGCCATTTAAATCAGCTGTGTTGGTTCAAGGACACATCTAAAACCTTCAGGGACACCGGCCCTCGAGGTCTGGAGTTGCCCACCCCTGGGCTGAACCATGATTTGCTTATCTGGATTCATCACTTTGTAAGACCTGTTGCCACTGATTTTTAGTCCAGCTGTTGGGTAATTCGGAATACCTTCCAGTTCCCCTTCCTTGTTTTCTTGACAGTAACCCTTCCACAGAGGCTAATTCTGATGAGGCTTCAGTGAACAGTAGATGGAACAACTGTAGGCCCAGATGCATCTGTCAGATCCTGTATCAGGTCTTTGGATATTTTATTTCCCTATTTCTTAACATGGCTTTCAGATATAGTTAAGCTGCTGTAGATAGCTTTTTTTTTAGGCCTGTCACTTCCTCTTTTGTCCTCCACTTGTCAAGTTTCCTAATGTTCTAAGGGCACAGCACACCAGTCTGAGATATGCCAAGTTTCTGGCTCATGGTTCTTTGGAAATCACCTTGTTGGTGGAAAAATATAATTTCCACATATGTGGCATTTTTAATAAATTTAACTAAAGAAATCACAGGAAATTATGTGTTACTAGTTACTAGCAAATAGGCTAAAGACACAAAGAGAGTTTAAATCTGGGGCTTTGCTAAGTAACTTATATGCAGAAAAAACACTGCTTCTTCCCTTGAGTTATAGGTGCCTTTTTTATGGCTGAATGATTTACAGCTCAGTGTTACATGGCTTAGGAAACAACCAAACCACATATATGTTCACATTTAGGCAATAAAAATAAGATATTATGTGGAAACTTGAGCATTGGCAGTTTATACTTAGACAAAGCTAGCTTATCTGTTTAAGCTAAGCTAGCTTAAACTAGTGTATGAATAAATCTGACATTTTTTTGTCTTTCTAACAAAAGCAACCTATACACACAGCCTAAACATTAAGTTTCCCTTTTGAGAGTAATTTCTTAGCTCACAGTCCAACCGAAAAGACTTATATCACCTTAGCTAGCAGAGCAACTATCTCCAACACACACAGCAAGCTTGCTGAAAAGAATGACTTAAGTGCAGGTGGGAGGCATGGGGGAGGCTCATTTGGACTCCTCATGACTGACCGCGATTGAACAATTGGCATTCGAGAGGCTGGCATGGCTGTCTCATTACCCCTGTAACCAGAGGTGTGTGTGTGTGTGGGCACATCATGATTCCTCACCTTCCCATTCCTGTCAATGTATCTCCTACACCCTGTCCTCTGACAAACAACCTAGAGGTTTACAGCCACCTGCACAGCCCGTGTTCTTTTTTTGGCGTTCTGGCCTTTCGGTGCGACACTAGAGGGTTAAGGCGCCGTTAAAGATATAACAGGTCGCATGTGTTGCATTATTGGGTGTCTCGGCATGCAAGGGAGGCCGCGGTGGATTGCATTAGCCTAAGCTTGCCACTAAATTATGCCAGTGTTTCGAGAAGCCCTTGGCAGTGCGTGGAGAGGCAATTTATTCTGACTAAATGTAGGTTGCCGTGATATGTGAGGAGTGCTTTGTGGAGAGAGCTTGGTTGAGCCAAAAGAAGCTTCAATGAGTCCTTTACCTCAGCTCTGAATAAATCACCCTCAAAGTGTCAAAGACCACTTGTGTTTTATCCCAGTCTGTATGATGGAGACGGAAACACTCAATGGATTAGCATGGCTAGAATTTGGATGAGGGACAGCAAGGGCATCTCATATGGACAGCTATCTGAAACCATTGTGGAAATGCAATCTCAAAGGAGAAGTCTGGCAGTGCCATCAGTGCCGAAGAACCATGCCAAAACTGAAATGCTGGCATTACAAAGCATTCAGGGATCTGATCCATAACAGCACAGATGAGAATAAGCTGTGTAGTCAAACCTCACGAAAAGAGATGTCCAAGCAGGTTATTAGCAGCTTTAACTTGGTTTTAAGTTTTGGACAGTTGTTTTTATGCTGAAATTCATCAGCTTTGCCCCTATATCCTCAAGAAAACTTTCATGATTATTTTCAGCTTTGCTCCGTTTTACTTATCAGGGCTTTTGTCCACTTTGGCCTTGTCCACTCTACCCTCTGTTCTAATCTGTCAGTCTGCTCCTTTCTCACTGTCCTCTCTGAGCAGCATGGCACCAGAGCCTGTGGGACAGAACCATCTGTCAGCCACAGAGGAGGGACAGCTAGACATGCTACCGCCATTACAGCGATGGATTTCTACTGTTCCCTGTCTCAGGACGAAAACTCCTTCCTCGCATGCCAGGCACACTCTCTCTTTGTTGTAGAGCCAAAAATGTGACATGTTATTCCACTCGCAGGTTCATTCTGCATACAGCATCCCCAAGTTACCTCACACTGTCACTTTGCCCAAATTTTTCAAAGTTCCAGAGATGTTCATTGTTTTACATCTCAAAAGTATTTGTTTTTGCTTGGTTTTTTACTTCGCTTGTCAATCTTGGTCCTTTTTGCACCCCATTTCCTCTCGCGCTCACTCGGAGTTTCTCACTGCAGAGCTAAAATAGCCTGAGGCTGTGTCCAACAGGGATATTTTTCTGTTTTTCACAGCTATTGTGTAAACATTCTTGTATAGATTATACCACTTGCCAAAAGAAAAAAAAATATTAGTTAATCTTTGATTCCAAAAGCTTGGAAATTTCATTAAACGGGTAAAATGAGAGGGACAAGATTTCCCTTAAGTAACCTGCAAATACCGAATCCACATTGATCACAATGCGCTATAATACAAAAACAATGCTTTAGTCCTCATTCAACAAGTACAGAAACAGAGTCGGGAACAGTAAGGTATAACAGTACTGATTTTATATCCTCATACACAGTGGAAACCCAAGCTGCAGATCTATACAAGTGTACAAAATGTACAATAAGCATCTCCCAAAATAAACCATGCAAACTTACGCCATATTTACTTTTACGGGAACAGTGTTGTATATTGCATTTATTCATTTTGGGTAAAAAAAAAAATAGTGCAAAGTGCAGGCTTTTGTTATTTGGTCTGCTGAAAGCCATTTAATATATCTGACATATTTTGAGTTTTTAAATATATTTTTTACATTTACAATATTCATTTCATTGTTGAGTAAAATTTGAGTAAGTGTTCAGGAAGAAATATCAAGTGAAACAAGTTTTTGATCACAAGTTTTTTTCTGCTACCCAGGTATGTTTAAAAATGTGTTATCAAAATGACTTGATAGTTTTATTTAATTGTGTAATGCTTATTGCTTCTTTAAGATTCAATAATTATATTTTAGAATTAAAAATATCATTTATAATAAAGACCTCGTGCAATACTGATGGATTATCCATTACAGAAACATTAAAAAATGATTGACGTAATTACCAGTAATTTTAATTTAAGGCAGCTGTGGCATAAACTTTACACTGAGTAGTGATCTAATAAATGTGTTAAGCACTGTACATTGACTTTTCTAACCTATAAACTTGTTGGCCTTCATAAAACATTAGCTGATATTTGTGGAACATAACTCATGTGTTGGCTACATATATGTTTGCCTGTGTAACAGGTAGGATCATGCATTGTGTCAAAATACCACTACAGACCAAGATCCTCACATTGTCTGTTGGTTATTTTTGCAGTAATGATGACACTAGGACTATAGAAACATTTATGTCAACGTGCACACGGGCACACAGTTCAGTAGCTGACTAACCTAGCTTGCAGCATAGCCTTTGTGCCATTGCTCACTGAGCAGAAGTAATGATAGTGCAGTTCTACCATTTCACAAATATCTTTGCCTCTAACTCCGTTAAGCACATACAATATACATTTACATGAAGATGAAATAGTAATTAAAAAGAACAGTGTCTTAAAGTAATCAACACACAGTTAAGTCAATTAAACAACCTACATGTGTATTCTTCTTCTGGCCTGTATATTGTTTCAGGACCTGGTTCATGATGCAAAGGAAGGCCCTACACCACCACCTCCTTCTGATAAAATCCACCTAATTAATATCGTTGTGCATTCTGCAGATGTCACTTAAAGACAATAGCTTTTAAAAATTAATGATCTCTAAGTAAGTTCAAGTGCCTTTCATCATATGCAGCATATCATGAGTGCTAGTGAAGAGAGCAGATCATATTGTTTCTGTCTTTTAACAGTTCCTAAAGTATAAGTCAGGTTACAAATTAAATAGTTTTTAATATATGCTACCATGTACTTACCTAGTGAAACTTGACTGAGTAGCAGTGCGTCACTTCCACTTTGCACAAATCTCAGCACAATCTAGATACAGTTTCACTGCATGGAAGGGGAAAAAGTAGCCGCATCTAAAACAGCTGTCAACCACAGTGGTTATATTGAAATAGAAAAAAAAACATCACAAGAAAAAAAATCCCTACCTGGAAAAAATGTATACATCAATAAATAAAAGGCACTGTTCTGTGCCATGCAGTTCAGAATCTTTCTTTCCAAATAAACCAATGACATAAAAGTAATGACAGTGCAGTGATATAAACCTTTTACAGTGCAGCTGTGTGTCAGCTCATTTTTGGCATTAAGTTTCACCAATTAGTAATGCTATGCTGGAATCACACCACATGGCAGTGACTGTCTCCTAAGGTAGCCTATGTAGTAATATGAGAAAACACAGAGTTTAGTTTTATTCAGTGTTGCCATGTTGCTAGCTATATATGACAAAACTAGCGGATCCTGTGAATGTGTAAATAAAGGTACATTACATTTTGTGGGGACCCTGCAGTTCTGGATTAGTTGCTTAGGATGGAGTATGGTACTCCAGCACTGGAAAAAAAAAATAGCTTCCTCTGTAAGTCCTATCCTTGTTTCTGGACATTGCCAATACTGTAACATCATCCTAAACGAACAACAAGACAAAAGGTGAACAAGAGTGCTTGTTTCAGAAGCTGTAGCCAAGACATCCGGGAGGAGGGGGGCTCACCATGTTTTTGCTGCATCGCTATTTTTGTTTGCCCTGGCTATATTAAACTTTCAGGACTTGCTGCAAAAACACGCTAATCTCCGAGCGCCGTCAGGAACACGTATGTCTGGCTCTAAGGTTTCTGCTGGACGCGGCCTTTGTCGAGTTGAAATTTGTCATATCTTCCTCCCGCCGATGTCTGTCCCCGCTTCACGTTTTTTCACTGTTATTTGTCAACAGAGTCTCTCCTTAGGTCACCAGTGACACACCAGCACTGCAACTTAATTACCCACAAACCTTTGGGAGAAATAACCAAGAAGTCCCTCTTATCACTGTGACTCTTCTGCCAGAGGTAATGTGAAAACTCCTTCCGTGCTTTTACTCTGTCACCATGCATTTCATCCTTGGGGCTAGCTTTTCTTCCTCATCTGACCTCTCTCTCATCCCTCTCCCTCCCTTGAGAAAGTTCCACTTGGTGGCCTTTCTCCGGGGTGACTGATGGCTCCTCTATGGGCAGACTCATCCAGACTTAATTACCCACAAGCCCCTCGGAGGGCAAATGCAGAGTGACCGAGGCATGCGCACTATGTCATCCCCTCTCCCCCTCTTGCTCCTTTAGTCCAGCATCGCTGAGTGGATTGTTAAAGCCCATCCACTGTGTCTATTTTTCACTATGTTACATAATAAAACCGCATTTGTTTTTTGGGCGGGTGTGGATGTGGGGGGTTCTTCCTTGAAAGAGGATGCGATTAGCATAAGTATTACCCCCACCCCCACCCCAGTTTTTCCAGTTTAACCAGACTTCAAACCAGCAGAAATGTTCTTGTTAAATTTTCAGACAGACCAGCGGGGCCTCTGATTGGTCACAGTTAAGCTTCAGTGCTGCTGGCTAACAAAGTTTGTCATGCCCAAACACCCAAAGTGGTATTGTGAAAAAAACAAAACCCCAAACACGGGATTGTACACTCCAAATCAAGACAGAGGCTACTTGTATTCCTCTGCAAATGCCCTTGATGCAGCTCACACCCACACACAACACACCGGGATCGATTTGAAAATTTATTTTCATATAAAAAAGACACTATGAAAACATTAGAGGACTACTTTGTACAATCTTATGTATAAAAAGAACAAAAATGGAGAAAGGGATGAGTTTTCAGTAATAAACCAGGAATGTTGGATGGTTGTAGCAGTCGGGTTAACACTGAAGCATCAGGGTGGAGGGCGAAGGTGAACATGGGGTGGGGAGTGGGGGGGTTAAGTTGGCTTGAACATGGAGTTGAGTTGCAAATTTTCTCTCCTTAGCTTTGTACTTGTTTGTGTGGGTTGATTTTTGTAAGACTGACAGGAAGAAAAATTGAGATGGCATTCTGACCGGCATCTTCTCGTGGTTAAATATGCATCGCAGAAGAGGAAAACGTTGAAGATTCGAAATGTTAAGACCCAAGATGAATATCTCAATCAGACAGGCAGCGTCTCACTTACCGTTTACTCCGAGAAGAAAACTTAAAAGCCATTCATCACCGCGCCTGAAGCTGTTCATGCCACAATAAAAAAATCGGGGAGGGGGGCTGTATCAAAACGTCACATTGTGTGAAAATCAAACCTGACTATTTCTTTTCTGCTTGTGGGTTTCTGATGGGAAGGGGGTTGGGGGGGGGGGGGGGGTCTACAAATGATTGGTTTCTCATGGACTCACATGGGGGCCTGGCAGACAGTCGCTTTGTTCTGTTGGACACACTGTGCAGTAGATCTGGAAAAGCAGAGCCTCCTCACAGAAGGTCAGGTGAATGTGACCTTAGCTCGGCAACTTGGGATCAAACCTATCTCGCTCCTCTGAGAGAGGGCGAGCTGTAGGTTTGCTTATCGGCTGATTAACTTGAAAGGTTAGGAGGGCCGCGCTCTTGTCTCACCATCTGCGCTGTGCTGCTCTACTACCACATTAGGGATCTTTAAACAGATGGTTTGAGGGCTGCATTGGAAAATGTCAGGACAAATCGCCATCCCCGGATAATTACTGTTTTTGAGCGCTCCCCTTCCTCGGCATCTCTGCCTGCCTCTGGCTTTTTTTCTTTTTTGCCGTGTATATTTAGAACTTTCCTCCTCGGCTACCATTTTTCTTCGTTTCTTCACCCATAAGCTGTCTCTATTTTTTTTTCTATCCACACTGTTAGATTAATGGCAGCTGCTTTGAACATAGACAGAAAAGTTATGGAGCTATCATTTGAATTCATCCTGCACTCTCTGACACTTTCTCTCTGCTGGTGTGTGGAGGACTGATGTGCTAATGTAGCAGCAGCAGAAAACTGGTCGTCCTTTTGTAACCGCTGAAGTACGGAGGTAGAATGTCAAGCAGAAAACATCACCATCGGCTCCTCTTCAGTCTGACACCTTGTAGCCTTATAACCTGTGATTCCCTCCCCGTCTTTCTGCGAGCGGGGAATTACATATCTCTGCTCTGCTGCTAGACTTCATGCCTTCTAGGAGCACGACACTGAGTGGGCAGAGTGAGCAACAGAGGAGTGGCGCTGTAAGCAAAGAAAGGCATGTTTGTAGAGCTCGTGATGAAGTCCTCGGATCGTGTGATGTCTCATTACTGGATTCAAAATCCTCCTCAGGTCATTTGAAGCTAACAGAGGTTTTTTGACTGGGGGAAACTGATCAATTCTTCACTCTAAAGCAGCACATTTCTCAGGATCTCAAAAGCATTCCTTGTAGGCAGAAGTGTCTGAGATATTCTTCTTTTCTGGCTTTACTACGACTGGTGATGGTTGAAATGGAGTCAGATATTTAAGTCTTATACTACTCTTTTCTTTAAGCAGCAGAGGGGAAAAGAAGGAGATGCATGAATCTGCATGAGTCGCATCCTTTTTTGTTCCCTCTATTGGGGGCAGTGGGCGGGGGATCTCACGTGGTGCACATTATGTCAGAAAGCAAGCTCACATTTATGTGCTGTGTAACTGTTTACAGGAAATAAAACAAATAGATATATAATAAGAATGAAAAAGCATCACAAGCACAAACCCAACCAAATTCTCCAAATGAATCGATTCTTTTTTCATCAATGGGACCATAGAACACAACTCGGTTGGTAGTTATTTGTTTCAGTCGTGTTATTTTTCCTGTAGGGGAGGACATTTGTTTTTTATTTTGGGGAACCAAACCATAAAAAAAACATACCGAGTGAAGGAATGTGATGTTAACACAAAGAGTGCGATAGGAACGGGTGAATAAAAGTGTTGAAATGAAACCTGAAAAACAGAAGAGAGGATGGCACATATCATCGAGAGGCTCTGTCCCCACCCTCCGCCCCCACCCGCCCCCACATTCCCTGTCCGTTCAAATAAGAAAAAAAAGAAAAGAAAAAAGGAATAGATAAAGACTGACCAATTTGATTCTCAAGGGGGAAAGCAAATTGAGAACAGGGTGCCTTGGAAGGGAGGAGGAGGAGGGGAGGCTACCCAAGTGTGAGAAACCTCAGTGAGATCTTTTCCCCTTGCTATAAAACAAATATCTCCCACCCCCACCTCAAAGTCATGAAACAATTGAAAGAGGTTATCTTTTTTTTATCTTCTCCAGAATAAAATCAAGACAATTTCTCGGAAATAAGTTTTTCATAGTTTTTTTTTCTTTTTTCTTTTAAAGTTCATTTAAAAATCTTCTCTTTTTTAATCAGTCACAGACATGTCAAGCCCCTGTTCTTTCTTTTCAATAGTCTTTGCGAAAATATAGAGTAGAACAGTCTTCTTTCCATGTCTGTCCGCTGCAGCAGTAAACATACACTATGGGATCCGACAGAGCACATCGCAGGAGATGGGGAGGCGGGGAGTAGTAGAGAGTGTGTGTGATCCTTGCAGAGAACTCGTGTACCTATGTATAGCTTTTCAGTAGTCCGGTGTCTCTGTGTGCATCTGCACCTCGGCACGAGAGAGCGTGTCTGTTTCAGTGGGTGTCTTCACACGTCTGCGTGTCTTCACACTTCAGTCTGGAAGTCTCCCTCGGATGAGTCGGGGGTGTTAGCCGAGGATGAGTCCCAGTTTTTATTGTGCAGTTCCATCCGGTCCTTCTGCTCCCCGGGCACGATGGACAGCTCGGGGGTCATGGTCTTGAAGCTGTCCCAAGAGCTTTGGTCCTCTGGGGTTGACTTGTCCTAATAGAGAAGAGGGACAAAGAGAGGGGGCGGGAGGACGACCATGTTAGGAAAATTCTGAAAACGCTTTCATGCCGTCTGATGGAGAATTACATTTTACAAGATAATATTATCCCCGTATCTTTTCCTAATTACAGGCTACAACTAGCACTCATCTGCTTAGTTTAGTGTAAATAAAGAAAAGAGGAAAAAAGAGGAGGAAAAGGAGGTTGATGACCAATGAGTGATAAGCAACATGCTTATCACTCATAAAAAGGTCTACCGAGTGTAATTTGTGCAAAAACTGAAGTGTAAATGTAATTTCACGAGAGAGATGTTTTAGCAGAGCACACGCACCACCCTAGGAAGTTCGGTTTCATTTAACGACCAGAGCAATAACCGCGTTTCACGAGATATCAGAAGTGCAATATTTTTCAGCCTGTGTACCTGCTGTATCTGTGGGTAACACAGTCGTCATGTAAAATAAATGATCGCCACCAGCACAGGGGAGCGCTGATGTTTGGTTTTACCGGCAAATAAAAGCGATTTCGATAATTAGACTGAACTGTTGAGTTGTTTACCGTCCGTGTGATCTTGTAACCGCTCTCGTTCCTTGCCAAGTTGGACTTGTAGCGATTACTCTTGGCCAGTACCAATCACAGTCACCAAAATTCAAATGCTGGCATGCGATGCTTCTGCATATCACTGATGGATGTAATCTCACTGCTTGTTTCATTTTTTTTCTCTCTTTTTTTTTTTGATATATGTGTATATCAACACGATAACAGCTTCTGGGGCTTCCTGGTGACAGGATTTACATTTTTCGTACTTTTTTTCCTAAACTAACAAGCTCATGCCTTCTGCTTCTGGGTCTGTGATGCTCTGTTTTTCTCTCACTGCCAATTATAGCATATTGGCTTATCTGTACATCCAATGTCTGAATTTGGATTTATGATTGTGGGACTGAGATCTGAGCTCATAAATCTGGCTCTGATATTACATCACTGACCTTCAACAGCTTCTCCCCCTGCCTTCATCTAGTCTTCATTCAGACTTCAAAGTAAAAAATACAGCAACAGGGATATATGATGAGTTTGCCAGTACAATGTTAGATACACTCACCAGCCACTTTGTCAAGTACACCTGTTCAACCGCTCATGAACACAAATATCAAACCACACAATCACATGGCAGCTACTCAGCAATCCGAGACCATGTCTGCATGCCTAAATGCTATTAAGATTTTTCTGCAAAAAAATACTCTGGATTTACAGAAAACATTCCAAAAAAGAGAAAATATCCAGGAGCAAAAATGCCTTGTTGATACCAGAGGACACAGGAGAATGGTGAGGATCCTTTGAGTTGATAGGAAGGCAACAGTAACTCTCATAACTGCCCGTTACAAATGTGCAAAAGAGCCTTGCTGAATGCACATTATGTTGTGCACCTTGATACAGATGGGGATACAGCAGCAGAAGCTCACTCCTGTTAGCTAACATCAGGAAACTGAGGCTACAATTTGCATGTAATCACTAAAATTGGACAACAGAAGATTGGAAAATCATTGCCAAGTCTGAATTGTTTCTTTGTCAATTTCTGCTTCTGATATTTGGACGGTCGGGTCAGAATTTGGTGTAAACAGCATGAAAGCATGAATCCATACTGCCCTGTATCATCTCACTGATCGTGGTGTAATATTGGAGGGGATATTTTGCATCACTGAAACATCACAGTATATTTGAGTATAGTTGCTGACCGTGTCAGTCCCTTTATGAACACAGTGTACTCATCTTCTGATGGCTGCATCCAGCAGGATAACGCACCAGGTCACAAAGCTCAGATCATCTCAAACTGGCTTCTTCAACATGACAGTGAGTTCATTGTAGTCACTGGCCTCCACAGTCAGCAGATCTCAATCAATTAGAGCATCTTTGGGATGTGGTTGAACAGTAGATTCACATCATTGGTGTGTGCCTGACAGAGCAGATCTGTAGCAACTGTGTGATGCTATCATGTCAATATGGACCAAAATCTCTGAGGAATGTTTCCAGCACCTTGTTGAATCTATGCTATGAAGAATTAAGGCAGTCCAGTCGGCAACACAGTATGTGCAAGGTGTACCTAATAAAGTGTCTGGTGAGCATAATTAAATCAAAGAAATACGAATAATAGGAATACGAAAATCGGGAAAATGTTTCAAAAAAATCCTGTAAAAACAATTCAATGGGAACATTTTATTTAGCCTGCAGGGAGTTTTGGAGACGGATACACCGCAACATTCAACAAATCATTTCTTAGCACTGCACTTACAGGGTTGTAACAGTGCACTAAATTAGCATTTCCATATGAACCTTGATTTCCAAGTTCTGATATGGGCAAGTTGCACAGATAAGAAAAAACAAAAAATATATATATATTTTTTGTCCATTTCAAGTCTCACTGTAAAGGTTCATGCACTGATTGTTGCATATTACCATCAACAGAAGACCGAGACATTTACTCTCAAGCGAAGATTAAGGAACGTGGACAAGATTTCAGTAGTTACCTATCAAAAATGCTACTTCTGGTCTTTTATTTGCAGAAATGGCACACATCTTCTGTCTCCTAACTCTCTAAACCAGAAATAAACTCACAAAAAGCATGAAAGCTTCTAAGCACGGGGTCTGTGATGGAAGCGTGCGGCCTGCAGATGAGCCCGCCATGCATGTAAAATACATGTCGGGGGATTAGCCAAAAAATGGAATTAGAGGAGGTGGCATTATTCATCAGATAAGGGCCATTATTCAAATTGGACTCGTTATCTCCCGGCAATCTCACACAGTGATTTCACAGACACAAACGGGGAAAGACACCAGGGATCGCTGGAACAAATGACTCTTGGTGGAGCAAAAACATACAAAGACAAAAGAACAAGGTGGACCACTTGTGATGCTTTCCACAGACACAATGAATCCAGCTGCTTTGTTCTTACTGAGCTGGAAATTCATCTTCTAAAATAATCATTCAGAAGATGAATATTTAAAGTATTTTCACTGGTCATCTTAAGAGTAGATGCCCGTCTGGACATATAATTAAGAAGAGAGAGAGCGCTACCGTTTCTGTTCTTCATCGCCACCTCCCAGTAGCTCTCTTGCAGCTTTCACTTTTTTGTTTTGTTTTCCACAATCTTACCTTTGCTTTATTTCAGAAACTCCTCTGAAGTACTCACATATAACTCATTTTGAGTTATTCACACCCTCAGTCCCTGTCTGTCTCCACACACACACACACACACACACACACACAC
>NW_024582569.1:776201-931021 GCF_018398535.1 Haplochromis burtoni
CCCCCCCCCTGCAGTGTGTGTTGATCGTTGCTGAGGCGCTAGGGGGCAATATCTGCCTGATTATCATTCTCCCTGCGTCACAGCTTGACAGTTGGTAAAATGAATACAAAAGGCATAATCTAGGAGCCAATTTGCATGCTAAATGCTGGCGAAGGAACATTTTGTAATGCAGGACTGTGGGTAATGCTGCAGTTAAGCCCAACTTTATCCCTGGGAGACTAGGTTAACGCGATTGTGCTGCTACTGCGTGTCTACCCCTTCCCGTTCACCATCTCTGCCTGACTCCGTTCCCTCCTTGCCCTCGAGCCCCATCTCATCCCTCTCTCTTTGCCAGAAACCCCCTCTACTTACACTCGATGAGTTCTTTTCACCGCCGGCAGACGAAATGCTCCATCGCTTTTCCCTCTGTGGTGATGAAATGGGAGGGAGAAGACAAGGACGGGGTGAGAGGGAGAGAGAGAGAGGAGGACAGAGGAGGAGGGAGTGGGGTGAGGGGGAGGTGGGGGGTGAGGATCACAGTCACTGACAACTCTGCCCTGAAACAACAGCATTGTTCCCACACCTTCATCAGGTGAGCAGGCAGTTGTTGCTTTGAGCTTACACCTTACCCCTCGTCTCTCCCTGTCTCCATCTCTCTCACCAGCTCTCACGAAAAAAAATAAAAAAATAAATATATATATATATATATAACACACTCACACACACACATCATGCACACATGGACAGAAACAGTGCAGACAGTGATCAATGTCAGCATGGTTACAGTTGAAATGTGTTGGAACAGCCTATATTTTCAATATCATGATCCGTCAGTGCTTAGAGGTGAACTGTGAATGCGAGGACAGAGTGAAAGAAAAGACTCTACATGCTACACAGCTGACAGTAACTAACAGTAACTACGACTACTATATAAGGGATGCGAGTATGAGTATAATCTCATTCTTGAAGCCCTCCTGCACAGTGCTGGAGGGCTTTGAAGCTCATGTTTTTGGAATGATGTTGAAAGAAGATAACTAATCTGGTTATTAGTGCAAGGAAATGCTATCTTCGCTATCTGCATTATTGATTTTACACTGTAGGTGTTAACATAGCACATAAAAAAAGTTCAAGCTGGGCTATAAAGTGGACGCTGCTGACTCTGTATGTTCTGCCTTTGGCTCAAATACATAAACCGTGTTTCCCCGGCTGTAACGTTGCAATGTTATCCTTCTTTTTTTTTTTAGTTCAAAGGCGTCTGGCATTGGAGTTCTCTTGGTTATTGTGCTGACAGATCAGCGGCTTCATACAGCTATGTGTTTATGCCACGGTGAGCTTGAGGTGGGGACTCATTATTTGGACTCTAACTCCCAGCCCGCCTCAGGAACGGCCCCAGATTGATTCCCAGCAGCAGTTAATATCGAACATATTGACTCAAGCTTTTCTTTTTTATCCTACATAGTTTTAAGTTTCTGCAAAAAGTTTGCGAAACACCCAATTCTATGTTCGTATTTATTCTTTTCTTTCTCTATAAAATAGTGAATTGCACAGCTTTCTTTCAGGAAGAGCTTCGCAGAGTTTGTGTGGGTGTTTGGAAGTGTGTCTTGATGTGTGTGACTAGATAAAAAGATGCAAAAATGGTGCTGCTTTGTTAGATTAAAGAGTCTTCCCCTTTAATGTCAAAAAACGACTGTTCAGGAGTCAGATTTACTGTTTCTTTCTTCGATCATGTCAATATAATCTGTGAGCAAAATCTTGTCTTGGGCATGTCCACACTTTTTCTAGCTGTTTTCAGATCACTCCCAGGAAGTCCCATTATAATCATATTGAACTGTGATGCTGTTACGGCCCCTTATTTCCTGGATGTGACAGACTGTGATCGCACCATGGATCTCCAAATCTGCGCATAGAGCAAACAAATCCTATTTTAAACCACCCACAATTCTTATGGAGGATGATCACTGGTTATAACAGCTGGTTCTCCAGCACCAACCGTGCAGCTTTCATGTCTTGATGCACGCTCAATCATCCAGGTACGGAAATAGCGCAAAGTGGATTCTGTTTATCTGGATGCAGCGTTTTCAGTGGGAGAAAACTGAACTACCTTTGACATGAAGCCAACATTACAGAGACACAAGGGCAACTGGTCATAACGAGACTTCCGGGGAGTGCCCTAAAAACAACAATCATGCTGAAAGTGGTCCAAAGTGCACAAGAAGACTTTGATGTACCTTATTTATATGCGTCAAAAGCCACTAGAAAAGCCAAGCATATTAGGGTTTAGGCAATAGGTTAAACTTAATGGACCATTTCTGAAGGCTGAATTTATGGCTCATGTTTTCTCACATGCTTCAGTCATGATAATGAGTACCTTCATATTTCTGCCTTTCATCAATCAAAATGGCAATTTGCGATTAAACAACTACCCTTTAAAAGCCGAGTTTATGCACAATCAGTGCTCACAACTGTACCAAACAATACAGGTTTATATACCTTCGCAATTTAACACACAAAAGCAACTCACCTGCAGCGCTCCACTGCTGTTTAATGAGGAATCATGGGGGTCCTGAAATGTACTTTCCATTATATTTTTGCAGATACAGCAGGGGAAAATTGAACTCATGTTGCTACTAGCACTGCAATACCCCAAATACACCTTCTAACGCTGGGTAAAGAGGTTGGAGCCAGAAAGCAGAAAATTTTGCCCTGCACTTAAAAGTTTCAGGCAAGCTATGAGGTAGAAAACGCTACAAGCTGCAAGCACAACAAAGCAAAGTGAAGAGAACACGTAGGGAGTCAGTGGGAGGGTACGCACTCAAACAACGCTACAGCACAAACATCTAAGGCCATCTCTAGAAGCCTCTGCTACAATGTTGGTGGATGAGGCCCACTCTCTGCCACTCAGAACCCCCCTCATTTGGACTGTGGAATTGGAAATCGTGTCTGAGTGTGGGTGAGCAATGTGGCAGGCTGTCTCTGGGAGATGACAGGTGGGTTGTGGGTAAGTGGGTTAACTTTACCTTTGTTGACTTGGATGCCCATGGTTCTGCTGACTGTCTGGCTACATTCAAACTGGGACATGACAACAAGCATGCAACACAAAGCCCAGTCAGCAAACAAAGGACATAAAACAGGAAGAAAAAAAAAAAAGAGAAATCAATAAAATGTTGTAGTAAGGCAAAGAAAAGACACTGAGAATTAGGTTCTTGACATGTGTGAATACATAAATAAACTCAAACTGTGACTGGACATGAAGAGAACTGAAATCACAGTTAAACAAGAACAAAATGAAAGTAACATCAAACAATGCAGGAGCAGATTGAGTGGATGCCAGAATACAACGGTCATTTGCATCTATCAGTGGGCTTCAGGGTCACTGAACCGGACCTTGCCTGTTTCAACATTTCTGTGTGTTTATTTCATTATATCATCAAGGTAATGACTGAATCTAGATTGCCTATTCACCACTGGCATAATATATTAGGTGTTAGGGTTGGGAGGGGGCAAAAATTGTCCATGCATAGCAGTCCTTAGCACCGTTTACCCCCTTAGCTGGGAAAGAATCTGTGTCACAAGTAATAAGGCCCTTCAAAGGAGCCAAATTTGGAGAATGTAGGGTAAATAAATTCCATTAGTGTAACACATTGCAAACAAACGAGCAATCAGACACACAGGCTTGGTTTGCTGCTGCTGTCTGGGCCTCTGCAATCCAAGGCCACTGCTTCTATAGAGAAAACAGTTCCAGCATGTGATTTGGACCTTTTCACCTCCCTTTAATTGGCCCAAGGACACTAAATGAGCTAAATTAGTATTGTGCCTGTTGGTGCACGAAGCCAGTGTAAGGCTTGTTCCGCCTGGACTACCCGTCCCCTCATTAGGAGCCACTGATAGAGCCAGTGTGCTAACGCTATACTTCGCCAAGCGCTCAGTTTTCATGGGCAATTTGTGTGGAAGGATGAAAACAGCTGATGAATTTATACTCGGCATGGAGAAGGGGAGGGGGAGGCAAGGAAATAATTAAAAACAAGCTAATGAGAGGAATTAATTATTCAATTAATGCCTCAAACGTGACACCCAGGGCTGAGTTTAGAGGGAGGAATGGGAAAATGAGGGAGACAGCGAGAGGGAAAATGTCAAGCTGCGAGGACGAATAGAGGGGAGAATGAGATATGAAGAGGAAGAAGAGGGGAGGACTTGCTTTATTGCTGGAATGTGAAATTGAAACTCCTTAGCTTAATGCTGGCAAATTGACTATCGAGACCTACGGGGTTTGCAAGTGCAGGCAAATTGCCCTAACTGAGTCAACAAAAATTGGCTTCTTTGTCATTTAAAATTATACATCTTCATTTTACGTGAAACATTCCCGGAGCTTGCACATTACCCTGGCTAAATTTCCCTACAGTGGCCTCAAAACCTTGCTGGAATATCAATAAATATCACTAAGACAGCACCCAAGTCTCACCTCACTTTAATGGAGAAGGCTAATGGAGTATCCTCCTAGACAGACTATGCACCAATATGCTTCCATATGTAGCCCAACAGACAAGGATTTCATCGTGTAATTCTCACACGTCCCTACAGCCATTTCAGGCTGAATTGCTACATGCTTTCATAATCGAAAATTTGCCGTTCCTGCTCTGATCTAGCATCAGTAAAAAAAGAAAATAAAATAAAAAACAAAGCAAGGCTTGTTTTCTCTCTGTCTCTGTCCCTCGCTTCTCCTTTTTCCTTCCCGCTGCGTTCTGCGTAAGTCCTCGCTGTCTATCAGGAGAGGGAAGCCAATCCACGCTTCATTTAATCAAGAACACAGCAGACGATGGGATGGAAATATAACCCATCTGAGAGCTAAAAAATACATCAGCCAAGTCATTATGCAGTGGAAGCGCTCTTTCTCACACTCACACACCCACCGTCCATCCCACACACAGCGAGGCACAACACTGCATCATTGGGCACTGCATGCAAATTTGTGTTATGACCTTCTGAACTCTGTGGAATGGATAGAAAATGACAGGCTAACTCCACAGTGACAGAGGCCAAGAAGCTGTTCTAAATCTAAACATTAGTGTAGACACTAATGCTAATACATACTGTGTTACACGCTCTCTGTCTTTTAGTAACCCCACTGACTCCATTTGTATCCTGCCTCGTTTGTGGAATGCACAATGAAACTACACTCCATCCATCTGCTAGCCATATGGCCCCAGTCAGAGCATCTACTGTACTTAAAACAGAGTAGGATTTGAATTTGTTTTCATCATTAGCATTAATGTGAAGGCCCACTTTCTGTCCACTTCAGCAGAGTGTAACACAAGTGTTATCACTGCAGATATCATTCTCATATGTGGGCAGATGACTTTGTAACTGTACAGAATAACCACTTGATTCCTGGTCAGTAACTGCTGTTCTTGGGTCAACAAAGCAAAATAACAGCTAACAATTTAAGACTAACTTGTACAACTCTCAAACCCCGTTCGCAGTTGCTATGTGTCTGCATTAAACAACGCATCAAAGAAGTAAGAGGAATACAATATACTGCCCTTAGTATTCACTCGTCGGCCTTTATATACATACAAATTTGAGTGGCATACAATTCTTAATCCATTGGGTTTAATATGTTATCAGCTCAGAATAGCTTCAACTATTCTAGGAAGGCTTTCTTCAAGGTTTAGGCATTTTTTCTGGGAATTTTTGACACAAATGTTAGAGAGAAGTCCTGGCCTCCAGTCTCCACTCTAATTAATCCCAAAGGTTTTCTATCGGGTTTAGGTCACGACTCTCTGAGGGCCAGTCAAGTTCTTCTACACCAAACTCGCTTATCCATGTCTTTATAGACCTTTGTGCTCTCGTATGCAGTCATTTTGGAACACAAAGAGGCTATTCCCAAACTGTTCCCACAAAGTTGGGAGCACGAGATTGTCCAAAATGTCTTGGTATGCTGAACCATTAAGAATTCCTTTTCACTGGGACTGAAGCCCAACTCCTGAAAAACAACCCCACACCATACCAAACACCCCTTCCACCAAACTTTATACTTGGCACAGAGCAGTCAGACAAGTACCGTTCTCCTGACATCCACCAAACCCAGACCTGTCCATTGGATTATCAGATAGAGCATGATTCGCAACTCCATAGAACATTTTTTCACTGCTCTAGAGTCCTGTGGCGCCATCCTATGTGCTTTCTGATGCTTTGGACTGCGCTTGTTGATGCAAGGCTTGGATGCAGCTGCTTGGCCATGGAAACCTATTCCATGAAGCTCTCTGACTCTGCATCCACTCACCTGGCTCTGTGATTTAACCTGGCCTACCACTTCTTAGATGAGTTGCTAATCATTTCCATTTCCTTAGAGCAGGGGTCTCGAACTCCAGGCCTCGATGGCCGGTGTCCTGCAGGTGTTAGATGTGTCCTTGATCCAACACAGCAGATTTAAATGGCTAAGTTACCTCCTCAACATGTCTTGAAGTTCTCCAGAAGGCCTGGTAATGAACTAATCATTTGATTCAGGTGTGTTTACCCAGGGTGAGATCTAAAACCTGCAGGACACTGGCCCTCAAGGCCTGGAGTTCGAGACCCCTGCCTTAGAGTAACCAATTTTTTCACAAATGCTTGTAGAAGCAGCCTGTATGCTTAGGTGCTTGACTTTACACCGTGGCCATGGAAGTGATTGGAACACTTATATTCAATAATTTGGATGGTTGAGTGAATACTTTTGGCAATATAGTGCATATGCTTGTGTTAGGCTGAAAAAGACATTAGGAGTGTTTCTGATGAGTTTTTCAATAGTATATGCAACACAGAGCCAAATTTAAATTTATTTTCAGACTGCGGGAGTATGTCTGCTAGCTTCAGAACGGATAGACAAGGTGATCTTCAGCATGGAGGTTAATGGGGACTCTTGCAGTTGTCTGTCTGGCTCCTACTTCTTTCCAGTCACATATTTCCTATCCTTTTCAGTCTATTAAGTAGAATGCTTATTCAGCCTCTGGACAGACATCTGGTAAATATAAGGATTACCAGATACCAGGTAGCACAGATTTAACAAGAATATGGCTGTATGAGATTGGAAGAAAAAGGAGAGACAAGAAAAGCAAAATCAGGAGTTTGAAGTGTGTTGATTCTATCTGTGAGGGTACATGTAATGCCTAAGACCACTGTAAGCCCACTGCACTTACATGGAAAATTGGATAAGATGTGAAAGCAAAAAAGAAATGTGTCCGTGTCTCTTTGTGTTTCTGATATCCACTCATCTCCCCAACACAGCCAACACAGAGCTCCTACCTGAAGAGAGCAAAATGAATCAGGTCTCTTCTGACCCCTTTTGCAATATTTTTCAGTGTTTCATCAGCACACATAAAAGTGCATAGCGTTTAGTCCTTTTTAGTGCATGAGTTTATGAACATAATATCATGGTTTATGAGGTGGTTATAAATCATTTTGGATGGGCTGTTGTCTTTACAGACTGGTTTATTATGTGGTTATGGTGTTTAGATCGTAAGATTTAACTCAGGCACTGAAAATGGACACAATGGACGCACCTTTTTTTCACAACATAAAAACATTACAAAATCAGGATATTAAGAAAAAAGTTCACTCGTGAACATCCAGTCCTGTATCACACCACTATACAAGTCCTGGACATCCGTCCAGATAAAGTCACTCCAGATTTTCAATATGAAACTGCAAAGGGCTTAATGAAGGAGGAGGAATTAGCATTCATTACCTGAACGCTGAGGCATGAGGGTGTACGCGACGATGCACAGAACTGTTACACCACACCATACCACTGGGAAGGGGGGTTCAGCATAATATTAAGGTTCATCAAATACAGATACTTCACAATGAGGAAGCACCGACAGGTGGAAAATGAGCAGCTACAGGTAGTATAGTTTGACACCGTTTGTTTTACTGTGATTACACATGATAAATTCTTGCAGACCTGCAGCTAGTACCATGGTTGCTAAGTTTAATTCCTCCTTTAATGCTAACAGATCTGCTGTTAACATTCTTGTATTTTCTCAAAAAGTGGTACAAAAGATTTGCACAAAAGTATGCATTTCATTCCTGCTCTCAGCTGTCAAGTTTTTAAGATTAATTTGTAATTAGCTGTTTAAACTAGTCAAGTAACCTTCACATTTACTATCTAAATTAAACTAGATAATTAACTTGCCAACTTCGTTAGCTCTTTTAAACTCCTGTCTTGGGTTGGAACATTTCAGGTTTTAAAAGGAGAATATTTATGGGCACTGAATGTGCACTTTATGAAAACCTACAAGCTACATGTCCCAGAAAAAGGCTGGGTGTGTAAAATCTTTAGCATCATTGTAATACAGGTATTCCTACTATTCTCACCATGATAATAATGAATGTGTAATTTGTCACATTTTATTTTTTAATGCTTCTGCAGGTGCAACGCTTTATTACTATGACATACTCCAACAGAGTTCAGGTTCATAAACCTGGTTCATAAACCTGAACTCTTACGCCTTCAAGGACAGCTTGTTCAGTGTTTCTTTTTATTGTTTTAGGCAATGCTCAGATACAGTATATACCAAGCTATCTTCTGTAATACAGCGGACAAATGGAAGGTCATCCATTCGCACTACTTATCAACATGTAAAGAAATCCAAAGCCTGACTAACCCAGTCACAGCTGATAAACTGCAATTGAGCAATTATTCTGGGGGGAGGAATTCAACCAGCAGATGCTTCAATGTGAAATGCACAAATGACTGTATGAAAACACAGCTTCAGGACAAAAGGTGGCAAACTATGAGGTACAAACTGTAGCATGTAGGTACATTGCCTACTTTAGCAGCATTAGAGGGGCTTTACACCACAAGGTTTATGTTGTTTTAGCACGTCTTACTTTGACTTTCTTTGTAAACCAGGGAAGCTCTGCGAACTAGAGATGGCTCAGTGTTGTGCCTCGGTGGAGGGGGAGGGGGGACCTGTTGTGGGCAAACACCAGCCATGGTAGTTAGAAGGGCAACAGGGGTATTTAGGGTTCCGTGTAAAGCACTGTTTTATGATAACATTATGTAGGCAACTGGACCGAAGGGTTGCGATGAACTGGCCGACCTCCTTCATCATTAAAAAGGTGAGACACTCAATAGAGCCTGTCCTTAAGTGACAAAGTCAATTGGCCATATGAAGTTAAAGGTGAATTTCAACTTCCACGGTACTTTGGGTGTCCACCCGTGAGGAGATATCCTCGCGAAATGCCATTTTGTTTGCAATTAAATCACTCATGTAGGATATGTGAAAATCACTGTCACTCTGTCACACGCTGTAGAAGGGAGGTTATTAAAGTAATTATGAAACGATTATATCATTACTCATGCAGTAATTGTCTCCTAAACACAGTTTATGTGCTCCAAACACAGGCAGTGCATCACAGTGATCTCAAAACATAAAACGGATAAACACACAAACAAGAAGGAACAAGTGGACACACACACACACACAAAAACAAGTTATGGCCACATCCACACACAGAGAGGCATGCTGCCACACACGTAGGCTCTCTGATACGTGAGTGTATGAACGTGCACATCCGCTCGCACAGACTAGCACAAACCCCTCTCATCTCCATAATTACTGTATAGTCAGCATGTCCGTGTCTGGGGGTGACTCTCAAAGTGAGATGTTGACAATAGCAGAGCCGAATTCAAGCTGGGGCCTGTCAAAGACCTGACGCTGATAGCATTATCCGTGTAATTATTCGCAGTTAAGTGAACGGCCTACTTACTTTTAACATAATGGAATTGGAGGATTGAGCTGTACCGGTGCTGTCCTTTCACATCATAACTCGCGTGACGTCATTAACCAGGAGGAAATACGCGCTCCGATTTGACTTAATTATTTTAAACACGGGCCGTCTATTACTCGTGGCTGCTCTCGCTTCTTTTAACGTTTCGGGCATAATCTCAAAGCACACCTGAGCTCCCTCTGAAGCACATTAGCATGCTACGGCGCAACTGTTGTTAAGAGCCGCAGACTTCTAATATATGGCTCGCTCTTTTGCGAGCGCCTGCCATTTTTCTTCTCCTCCATAAAGTAGTTGCTTGGCATGGGCGAACGTGGAGTCAGCCAACGCTTCTGAAAATCTTGATCAAGACGCAGAGCAAATGAGGAGTGAAGTAAAAGGCCGCTGCTCTGGCAATGGGAAACTGCAACATGTTTCCCTCTGTGTGTGTGTGTCTTCACAGCATGGGGAATATGAGAGATGTCAGACTAGCCTCTGTTCCTCCTCTGGCGGTGTAAATTAGATGTGAAACCAGCATACCATCGATGCCAGGGGAAAGTACACCTATCAAGGTTGGCTAACTCATCATGGCTCCACGCACTAAAGCGCAGCAGATGAGTGGAATGCAGGCGTGTACGCGTGTGTTTAAATCTTAATGAAAGTAGCCCTCTGAAGGTCAGCGCGGAGCAAGCGGGGGACTCTTTCGTCTGCTGCTAATGATGTATTAATGATTCACGGAGGCGTCTTTGTCTCATGTGCATAGGTGCCCACCCAGGCACCCCCCATGGACACACACCGCGTGGCCTGTGGAGGCACACAGACACACAGACAGACACACACTTAAAAGAACATTTCCATACAGCACAAAGAAAATTAAACGGACACATTAGCCGGTTCGACACAAGCACAGACGAAACCATTTGTGCGTATGGACAGATGTGCTGTTGTTGTTTCTTTGTCTTTTATTTTCCCTTTCCTGTAATTAATTGTGGTGAGATAGTTTGGTAAGGAGTGACAAACAGTTTCACAGGTATTAAAACTGCAGCATTCGGATTTCATTAATCCGCTCTGATTGATTACCCCTCTGCTAAAAGCTCATGCGATCAACTCATTTGATAGGCTCTTAATAAGGCACCGAGCACGAGTGAAAATAAATGAGGTTCAGGCCAATTACATCAGGTACAAAAGTAATTTACAGTATGAAAGATGGAACAGAATGTGCCTCTAAAGAAATATTTATAAGGCAGTTAATGCTCAGTTCTTCGGGACTGTGATAATAAGTGTAACAATGAATTAATCAAGCGGCAATGAAAACACTGTATACAGTATTCATATTGCATTTAGATTTCCTTGTTAGCGCAAACAATGTTTTCACATTTCTAAGACAGCAATTTGCCATGAAAAAAGGAAACCATAATGAATACAGCTGCTTTCAAATCTACCTCATGTTTGTAAATGAGTGGGAGCTTTGCTCGGAATTTTTATGCCTATAATTGGCTGAAAGCTGCATTTACGAATAAATACAATGTCGCCACCACAGCGCTGATTATATTTAGTCATTGTTGACCACTTCCTTTGAAGCTAGTTATTGCGTCCCAGAAATGGCACGGAATGGGGGGTGTGGGGCGTTGGGGGTTTAAGTATTGTATAGGATAGGAGGTGGAGGTGCACGGGTGCAGTGGGTTCCCATCCTGCCTCGGGGCAATGATCTTACCTTGAATGTGGACATGGCTGGGTCCCTGCTATACCTGTCTATGGTGTGGAACTTGGACGAGTGGTTGAGCTCATGGTACAGCTCAGAATGTCTTTTGCGAGTGTGCATCACTTTCTGGAAGGGAAGAAAGGAAGGGACAGCAGAAATGAAGCAAATAGAAACAAACCAAAAACAAAAAAAAAAAAGAATGAAGGGAGGGAGAGCCGTGTAGGGACAGGCAGGGGGAATGAAAATGGGTAAAATGCTGAGGGACTGCAGTGATGCCAGCCATGAGAAGGGGGTTAGAGCGAGACACTGTCGATCGATTGCTGGCTCATGCTCATCCATTATCCACTTCCTCTGTCTTTAAGAATTTGGCAACTGTGAGTGCTGCAGAAGCGAGTCCTTTACATGAATATCTGGTGAAAATGAGTGACAAAAATGCCATTGTCACAGCCTGGTTCTTGCTAACTGGTGATCCTGTTAAATCAGGATTTCTTTTTTGTCAAACTCATTAAAAATCTAACAGATGGGCTAGAATTTAACTCTTACCCTCACTGAAATTATATTTGTCAAAAAACTGCCATCCCTGTGTTCCGAATGTGGCTGTCCCGAAGGGAGTTAAACCCGGATCTGTAATTCTCTGACAGCGAACTGCATTTGTCAGTGCCACTGCTGTCTCTCCGTGCTAATGGGCAGTGCTGGAGCTGCTCGGCGGTAGCTAATCGTCAAAGCAGCTTGTGAGGTTGAAAGTGACACAGGGGCAGGATGCCAGCACTCACACCCGCACACTTACTGGCCAGTTGGCGCTTAGCACTGGCTCCAATTACTTCAGAGTGGGTACTCTCATCTCTGCTCAGTTAGAAGGTGCTACTATCTCCTTGACTGACTACAGTTTTAGGTTTTCAAGAATCTCAAATATAACATACAAAATAAAGAACAATCAACACCGGTGCATTAAAGAAAAGGTTGGAAGTAAGGTTGCACAAACAGAGCTTAAGGGCAATTTTAAGCTAAGTTCTTCAATGGACCTAGGCTCGTCCAGCTAGGCCAGTTTGTCATTCTGCAAGATAAGCTACCATCTTGCTATGACTATACATACATTTAGGCTTAGTTAGGACCAGGGTTTATTCAAAATCTGCATTATACTGGTACAGTTACAGTTGGTACCTGCTAGACAGTAGCCCCTGCCTTCACACGACTTTTCCAAGTCCATTCTAAAGACTGGAGCCAACTTAGCACTAAAGACCAGGCTTAGTAAATACCAGTTGGAGCAACTGGTCCCACCACTTTATAGTGTCCGAAATAAAAGAGGGGATATACCAAATTGATCGCAATGTTTTCTTATTGAATGCTCTTTCTTTCAAGATATCCAGCTTGAAGTCAAATACTAAAGAGTATAAACTTAAGAGTATAAGGTATTGCTTTTCCTGAAACACATAATTAGATTTCTAATTTGTTTAAGTATTCAGTATATTCGTAAAAAAGAAGTTCGTATTTGACAGTCTAAAGGGATGAGCCAACTCTATCAATGGAGAAAAAAAAGCATGGTTGAAAATGGATTTACCTTTCATTAACTCATAGAAGTGTACACTTTGCTGTTTTAGAGGTTCTTCTATGTCTCTTTCTCAAAAATCAATAGTCAGTTGGTGTGAAAAGGGTTGCTTTCAAGGAGAGCCAGTTTCCTTGTTCATGCAGAAGCCACAGATGACTCCAGATAAATAGGCCAGATAAGTAAAATGATCAGCTGTAATCAGTGTTAGTAGCTTGTCCTCACTCATACCCTTTACGTTTAAATGATATGTGTCCATGGCGGGAGGTGAATGTCCAGTCTCTGCATTGGCCAATACTCAAAGGAGTTCACAGGGAGGGCAGCAGTGTTACGAGATGGCTTGTATTTTATTGCATAGAGACTGGCGATTCACGGGACACTCGAGTCATTTTTAACACAAACATACTCACAGACACTGCCAAACCATCTCGTTCCAACAGATATAACCAGCAAACCAACTGCGGCCACATACGGTACGTGTCAACCCAGGACGGAATTACTAGTTTTTATCCAGACACAAGAAGCATTTTACTTTTGCTGTTTCTTCAACCAGGACCCCAAAAAAAGACATGACAAACTCATTGGATTTAACTGTGCATGTCGTTTGGAAGGTTTGGTTTCCAGATTCAAATAACACATCCGCTTGTTCATAAAGACAGACTGTAGGTAGGGGCAGCTTGACTGGCCAATGTTGGAGAAACAGCATACTATGTAAGCTAAGTCTGAAACAGGTCACTGATCTGAGAGCAAGGGAGACACAGGAGCGAGGGAAGGGGTTTAGCAATGCGTTGTTTTTTTTTACTCCTCTAGGCGTTACTCAAGTCCTGGCAGAAGCACAAGAAAGCAGAGACAGGCTGATGACAGGGGGGATGAGGTCCGAGATCTTACCTCGAAGTCCAGTTCAGAGTACCGTACTCTTTTCCTCTGGAAGAGGAGGGGGGCAGGGGGAGAGAAGAAAGCATCAATGACCACCCCTCGACCACCACAGAATTCTCTTGATCTCAGTGTCTTTGTGGATCTTTCAGTGCCATTGTTCAGTAACAAAAGGACGGCTAATATTCACCGGCTGCCCAACATGATACAGACATTTATTTACAAATGTCATGGGAAAAAAAGGCAAATTGTTCAGCCTATTTCAACGTAATGAGATTAGTGGAGTGGAATAACCCAGAATTACAATGAAATATAATTTCTTGGCTCACATACCCTCAAATACAATCGCTACAGCCTTGGTGTAAATCGTCTTCTCTGCTATTTTTGGAGAATTTGTTGAAGACATCCAGATTAAAAAAGCTGCCACAAACATGTGAGGGATGTGTTTCATCCTCTAATCTTGTTTGGACCCCACCGCTCTCATCTTAAGTGCTTCTTTAGCTATAGTGAGTGGCACACAAGCCGCCAATTTAACAGCTGCAGACATTTCCAACTCATCTGGCCCCGACATTGCACTGAATTACATTCCATCTCTGACTTCCTCTCTGGCTCTCACTGTCTGCCAGATTTGCATTTGGCAGGGAGAGGAGCTGCTCTCTACAGTTAGTTAAAAGCAGTATTCATTCTTTGATAGGGCAGAGTTGCTGATCTGATGCTACGGCGGCCAAGGTTTTTAAAACGGAGAGAAATGCAAACAGATAGAGAGGCAAGTTTCTCCCGGGATGTCCTATTGCCTTTGAGAATTCAACCATTCCCTCTTTTATTATCGCGGAATCCTTACCTTAAACAGAGATATTCCATGATTGAATTAGCTTTGCAATGTGGCAGGCATGCAACATGCATATACGTGTGCAGTATATTGCATGTTTTGATGGAAACACACAGAAAGCAATAGCTAACTCACTCATACAAAAATCATATGGGATTCTGTCCTTCTACACTTTGCTGTTCAGATGGCACGGTGGTGCTGCGGTGTTGTTCGTTTGAACTTGCTGGTTTCGATAGCACGATTATTGGATAGTATGCTTAGTGAGTCATTTTCACACTGTGATACACATCACTTGGAGTTTAAACATACAAGCTTCTGAATCAACAGTACATTTGACACCCTAAGTACTTTTTCACATTCTTTCCACGACACGTCTTCCTGTTGCAATTGGAAAGTAAAACACGGATTTAATCCTCAGAGGCACTCTCTGACATCCATCTTCGAATCAAACATATCCTAACAGGGTGAAATTGTAGCAGTAAATTACATCCGCTTTCTCTTCAGTTTTTTTTTCTTCTTTTTTACATATTCATGAGTGGACTCGTTACTCATCTGACAGTGATTTTTTATGAGTCTTAATGACTCGTCCTTAAAGTCCTTTGCCCTGAGTGAAGTATTTTCACTTTTTGAGTGAAAATGTTGCTTCCATGTCTTTAATCAACCTTCAGCAGTCAGCAAGATGCCATTAAGGGAAGATCTAAAGTGTGTATTTGTGCATGTGACTATGTAAAGTATGTCAGTGAGTGTTTGCAAAAATTAAGGTGGGCTGAAAGACATTCACCAGGGAATTTTTTTTACTCTGATCCTGTCAGTCTTGGTCCATCTGCTGCAAAGCCCTGTACCATTAGGAGGTGGAGGGGGGTATCACACACATATTAAAATCACTCATACAGAGACACTAAACTAATATGAAGCTGTCTGTCATTATGAGAATAACTCATTTCAATGGTCATCCTCTCAAAGAGCAGCTATAAATACTACTCATCTGAAAATAGCAGCTGTTATAGCAGACTTATACTTAGGCACACAACTGTGTTATTATCACAGTGTACTGTTACTGTAGAAGATAGACAGCATGTATTAGAAACTCACGAAATTTGAACTAACACGTTTGAAGGCCGCACTTACGGAACTATGAGGCATGTGAATAGACATTTTTCTTCTTTACACGTGTTTGGTATTGATAGATTGATGATAAAAGTTAGTTTAGAAATGAAGACCATCTAGTTGTTCCTAAAGTTAAGTGAAATGTCAGATAGATCAAGATGTCTTACTTTTCCTGGTGTAAATGAACTTGTTTTGAGAGGACGGTCGATGCAATGAGTGGATCTGAATTTTTCTTTTTAAAAAAAAAATGATTCCACAGGCATTAATGACTGTGAATCCTTCCACTCCTCTTTATCAACCCACTTATAACTTTACTTGCATTATCACAACCTGAATAGCTATCACTGTAAAATTCAGGGCGACAGTGGAAAAAAACTCAACCAGCGTTGCCTTTATTCCCTTTGTCCTCAACCTATCACCCACCTCCAGGGATCCTGCTGAGAGGCTGGTGTTGGCATTGGTGCTGCCCAGGTTGCGTGGCAGGGTCCTGGTTCTCTCCACTGTTGTTCCCCCTGTCAGAATCTGTCTGACTGAAGGTCTCTGGCCCGGCTTTAGCTGCAAAGAATTCCCATGGGAATGCATATGTCCTCCATGGGAGTGCACAAGACCACCCTGAGGCATCAAGTGGCCCTGCCCATGGGGCAATGTTTTGATCGTCCCAAAGGAGCGGTTGAGGTTCATGGTGATGTTCATGTCACCCACACTGGATGGCACAAAATCCGCCGGATAGGCCTCACTCTCTGCCGGGTGAAGGGTCAGAGGAGAGGGAGGTGGCGGGAAGGGAGGATCCTCCACTGCAATGTTGAGAGGCTTATCCTCACCCCCCAGTCCCAGGCCTCCTCCTTGGGAGGAGGGTGTTGCAGGTTTGAAAGTGACTGTCCTGCGAGGTAAGACCATGTAGTCCCCCTCTCCTCCACCACCCCCCTCTCCTCCGTCTCCCCCACCCCCTCCGCTTCCAGCACTTCCGTCCTGGGAGGTGTTGGATGAAGCCGGAGGTCGAGCCCAGCCCAGGCCACTCTCGGTGCACAGGTAGATCGGAGCACCGCCGCGTTGCTGTCCCTGTTGTCTCTGCTGGTCCACATTCACTTCCTTCTTTAGGGGGGTCTCACTCAGCTCATTGAGGCCTCCCAGAGGTGGAACCTTGCAGATAAAACAAACAAACAAACAAACAAAAAAAACCCAATAAAATTGTTTTTTTGCAAGCAGAATTATTTTCGATAAACTATATTCTTTTTTATTTCTTTAGCAATCCCGCTTAACTTCATACGATGAGACACATTCCATCTCTTTTTGTCGTGTTCAACTTCAAAATTGTGTTCAAAATTTAATGTCAATATAATGTCCAGCAGGAAGTTGAAAAATGAATGAGCTAATCTGTTTGGAAGTTTAGAAACTTTAATTGTGTACCTGTACAATAAGGTTAGGAGGGGGGATGTTCCCTGGGAGAGTGCTGAAGTTGACCCCTACTCCGCCCTCCTGATGGGCTGCCAGCTTAGGATCGTCCTCATCATCCAGGGAGATGCGGGAAAGGGTCCCAGTGATAGTGGCTGGGTTACAGGTGTTCACCTCTTTGAAAATGACTGCAGTGAGACGAGGGAGGCATAAGGATTTGGAAAGAGACAGCAAAGAGAATGGAAGATAGGCAAGAGATACGCGAGAAGGAATTTGGATAGTTGGTGAAAGGAGAAATATAGTGAAGGTGAAAAGTTTACAGGTGGGTGTGAATAGAGAAGGTGGGCGGGGGGGTAATCGGGTTGAGGAATAGATGTTGAATGGAAGAGAATAAATATATTTAATTCCAAAGAGAACACAACTGACAAGAGGTGTGCAACGCAGAGACAGACAGCATAAATTAAATTAAACTGATACTGAAATATACTTGCAGCTATAAAACAGCCTCAAGATACAATACATCTCTAAAGAAAAATGTGATTTTCTCATGTTGTGCTTGGTATACAGTGATTGACTTTTTGTTTCTGACACTGTGACCTTAAATCTCAGAGTAATGTCCTTGGTGAAAAATGCTATGTAAAACCCAGTGCTTTTCTCTTGCCTGCTTTCACATACTGACGTACATCTATATGCACTAGAGGAAGTGTTTTGAGCATTAACGTATGCGTGTGTTTCACAATACTGTTAATAGCACAACACAAAACCTGCTTGCAGTGGCTGTGAATTAGTTTTCATGCTCATTAATCATAAGAGAAGCTCAGACACTCCACACTTCTAGAAGAGTTATTGCATAACTAATTCGGACATGCTTATGAAAGACAATCTTCTGTCACAGCTATCATCAATCACACACACACACACACACACATATATCAAACCATCTGGAAATTCATGCCAGATATCATGCTCATTCTGTCACCATCAGAGGAGTAGATATTTACATGGCCCCAAATCCCAATTTTTAGACCAAAGTAGGAGCTCAGACTGTTTTCATACAAGCTGTATTGATTTAACAGAATGTCAGGCTAGACATTTGATCAAAAATTGAAGCCGGATCCTGCTGAGGGTGAATGCAGCAAAAGCACACTGGCTTACTACAACTGTCATTTCCTCTGTTCCATCATCCCGTTGGTGCAAACTGACAGGTTGGATTGGAACAGGTTTTGGAGAAATCTGACCAATCTGCTCCCATCACGTCTCCAACAAACAGTGGATGGCTCAGAGAAAGACCTATAGACGAATCCAGTGTTGTTTTTGTGTGTGTTGTGTTCTAAAGTACCGGTGCTGTTTTTTTGCTGATGCAGAGTGGAAGTGAAGACATTTACACTGACAATGAAAGCAAGGATATTTAAATTAATCACTGTCAGGGGGGCAGTGAAAGCAGTCGCTATGAATGTGGAAGTTAGTCTCAAAGGACCAGAGGATCAGAAATTAATTACTACATAGCCTTAGGGGGGAAAAAAGAACACAAATGTCTTGTGTGTGGAATACGTGTTATATACAACAGATTAACTGGTTTAAACCTAGCAGAAAGATTCCAGGTAAAGCCTGAGATCGATGTAATGACGTTATCTACTGGTGAAGCTTTAAGTAGGCGCTTTCAACCAGCGCTTTCTTGTTGTTATGAAAACCAGATGTAACAACCGAGGGGTTGATCTGACTGTGAAACCGAGGAAAGCAGCATGCTCGCTGGCCAAAAAGATGTGACTGGTGATGAGGATATAGTCAATACTTCTCTTTTTTCACTTGAATGGTGATGATTTTAATTTTGTAGCTCATAATAATGTATAATTTTACAACTTAACCTACCAATTTAGCCCATAAAGTTGTCATAAAAACGGTCACAAAGCCAGGAGCTAGTGTCCCATAGACTTCCATACAACCTAAAGTTTTATGGAAGTCTATGGGACAATAGCGATAGGAAAGGCAGGTTTAATGTCAACCTTTGCTGACTTGATTTTTGAGACGTGGAAGCTACATTCTACAAGTTCAGGGCCGAGAAGTTCAGTCACTAGTTTCAAGTATTATTCAATACATGAAGTTCATAAAAATGATAAAGCGGCATATGATTTACAATGCAATGGCAGTTCTCTTGTGTTTGAGTGTGTAGCATCCATCGGTTTCTTGGTTAGATCTCGCCCGTGCTTATCATGTTTGGCCTCGAAACTCTAAGCTGCTTAGAGTGAAACTTTCAGAAAGTCTTTGCTGACACATACGTCAAGTCAGAATTGAATGGTCTACTTTTAAACCGGGGAACATTTTACTACACGAGTACTGAATGTCAGAAAGATAAGAAAGATGAGCTATTTGTACAGGTTTAAAGTTTGGCTAGAAAATATAGGAAGGCACCCACTAGAAATAGATACAGTATGTAGGGTGGTGCCATCATCAGCAAAGACACAATCAGACCCCAAAACTGTTCAATAGATGGAGTAAACGAATATGGCTTTCAGCTGGATTTGTCTATAGGAGCTCTTAGAGTTTACGGACACATCAGGCAGTATTTATTAGGTCAGTAAGGTGCAAAACTTACATGGGTGTCCTCTCTCTGCAAGGGTTTTGGGAGGGAGTGGAGGGGTGGGAGGGTGGAGTGACTCTTTGTTAATATTTCAAAGCACAACACACACTTATACTGTGGTACATCTGTAACACATCCAAACACCCACACAGGAGCATTGTCGACTAACGAGTGAAACAGGTCTGAACACATTGAGGAGTGTTATTATCATGCACAATTAAGCACAGTCTCATCCAAACATATGCTCGCTGAGCACTTATTGGGCAGAATCAGTGTGATTGATAAGGCATAATAATTTGCTGCGCCGAGATGTAGCGCATCATCTCCTGTCATTTCATCAACACATGCGGCAGCAAGCTAAAAATGAAACAGCTTGCAATGCTAATCCTGTGTGGGACAAGGGAACAGCGAAGAGAATGGAGACAAAAGGAGAAGGAGGGAAAGCGAAATCAGGTAGAAGGGAGAGCTCACCTGTTTGACAAGCCAAGTCAACGTCCTTCTCAAAATCCGTCTGACGTAGAAGGCGGGGTAGGCGGCGGGGGAGAGAGGAGGCACAATTAATTTGTGCATTCAGAGCAACAGGAAGCACACGAGTCCGAGCGAGCGACTGGATCTCAAATGGATATGATGTATCCAATGACTCTCATGCTCTGATTTAACTCTATAGAAAAGGACCTGATCCCAATCTGCCACTTTATGTGAGTCAATTAGTAATCCTCTCCATAAACAGAACAAAACAAAACAAAAAAGATGCACTGAAAATGTTCAGTTTTTCCTTCTTTGCAATGAACTCATCCCAACGCCTTTTCTAACCAAAAAAAGAACAGAGGAAAAAGCTACATTTTGTCTAAGGCCTACACAACCGCTGCTTTTTTCGTGATGTTTATCAGTTCACAGCAGCATATCCAAAACAGACTTTGAGAGAGACGAGCAGAAGGCTGTGAGGTACGTAATGCTTCTGTATGCCTCATCAGTCACCTCGCTATCATCTGAATGGAAACAGGGACAGAAATTTACACAGCAGCTAAACTATTATCTGCTGTTCCAGCTGAAGCAAAACTTTGCAGCTTCCTAGCAAGGATGAGAAAATATATATATAATGTTAGAATGCAATCCATTGACAGGAGCGAAGAAAACACAAACTCACACACAACACTGCTTTTAACCTGTACTCAATATTCAGATTTTATGTAGATAAGGTACTTCGGGCACAACCAAATCTGATGTTTAGTTGCTTTGATATCTCGTACTTCACTCGAGCGATGCAGGGCGGCACTGCTCCTTGGGGTAAAGAAACCCAGAGGCTGGTGAGTTGAATGAAGAAGCTCTCTTTCCAGAATGGCCACCACTCAAGTTTTTCTGAACTTTAGTAAAAGTGAAGCCTATTGCTATGCAGATGCGATCCTCCCATTTCTCACTATAGAGCCTCGTCCCGTCCTCAGCGGGATTCACTTACAAAAGCCTTTGTTTGGATAATAAACTACAGATTTCAGACAGTTTGGGCATGCCAGAGAGGCAAGGAGAAGAGGAAAAGGGCGGAAATGAAAAACTGAAAGAGAGAATGAGAGAGTTTGCAAAGGTCTCAAAGGAGCAGAAAAGCTCTTAGTACGCAAATCACCCGCAGCACCATAAATGGTTCTCTACTAAATGGACAAATGAGAATATTAAGAAAAAAAAAACAAAAAACCAAAGCTCTCCTCTCTTTTTGTCTCTTTCATCCACATTGAGAAAAAAAAAACAAATCATCTTTATTCTAACCATTATGCACTCTCTCTGCAACTGCCTCACAGGTTACGTACACTGAGTCATCAACATCAACTAAATAATATAAGGGAACAGACTGCAGCATATACTGAGGGAGCACACGTTAACGTACACGTTCCTGTAGTCAGTCAAGTCTCTTAGACATCACAACTATTACTGCAGTACATACACTTAAAGGTGCGATATGTAAGAAACACAAACTTTGGTAAAACTACAACTTTGCTTCTTGCTAACAGTTAGCTTATAGCATCAGAGTGCACAGGGGTACAGCAAAAGGCAATTTGGGTCTTTACTAGAGCTCAACCGATATAAGTGTTTAAGACGGACACTGATGCTTATTGATTTTAAAAAGCTGAGATATTGGCCCTATGGCTGTATTTTTGTCAGGCTCTAGTCTTCACAGGTTTAATGTACATTAAAACATAACTAAGGGCTAATTATTGGACCTCTATGTACCTTTTTAAAATGTCAAAATATGCATATACGATCTTGTAATAGGACAAGACAGGTTGTACCCATATGGAAAAGAAATAGTAAAAACTTATATGTGATTACTCATGAAAGTGGCGACTTTCACGAGTAAATCATATAAGGCTTATATGATTTACTCATGAAAGTGGCCACTTTCTCATTACTTTCATACATTGTTTTAGTAAGTATCCAAAACATACAAGTTTCATTATATAATTTTTCAAGGGATCTTATATCTGTTTTCACTCTTATATGCTTTTCATACAAGTTTCACACAAGACAGAACAGACAAACTTTATAAGATTTATATATATCTTTTCCATATGGGTATACAAATCTGAGTACATTTCCAAGCATAGGTACAGAAATGTCTAAATCTAGAAATATCTACTTCTGTAACATTTCAAAAATGTCACCAGGGGTGATCTCCCTAAAGCACAAGAACACCCATCAAGAGTACAGTGGCAACTGTACCAAACCACTGTATCTCCTAATGTACAATATGGCTCTTTACTGTCCAACAGTGTGTGTATGTATACATATGTATATATATATATATATATACACACACAAATCCTAAAGTGTATTTTTCTTGGGTTGGGCTTATTTTGCTATTTCAGAGCACAGTAATGGTAGGGTTTTCACTGTTTCCCATCTTTCCATTAAGTTAAGAGACTGCTTGCAGTAGCTCCAGAAAGCTCCAAAGCAGTGAGTGTTGAGTGGTTAACATTTTCTCATCCATCTCTCAGGAAGAACCTGTCAAAACGCTCAAGTAATCCTGTAGCATTTATTAATAAATGTTGCTTTACATATTGCACCTTTTCTACTTACGGATTTGACTATTTCTACCAACAATGGTTTTTTTTTGGTTACATACTGGTTGGCTGCTGATGTGATTATGGGCGTGGTTATGGTTGTTGTTGAGGATGGGGGTATGCTCATTAACATGGCTCAATGCGTGGCTGTGGTTGCCATGGGTCAGACTGTGGTAACAGCCTTGCTGGGATGTCTGGTGGCACGCTGGTGGGAGCGGCTGTGCGTGGCAACCTGATAAGCACAGTGATGTGCCGTAACGCAAAGACCCGCTCTGCTTTCCACAGGCGCTCACATTTGCACATTTCTGGTGATATATATAAAAAAAGAATTAATGAAAAACATAAAGTTGAAATGTTAAAAGAGGACATCTAACCAGCTTTGCAAAGAACAGTGCTGATTTTTAATCAGAATTTAGCTAATCAAATAAATTTCCAGAGACAGCTTTGATTCCGTTTTAACAAGAGGGTGTAGCTGCAGTTCTACATCTTTACGCCGACTCTAAATGTCAAGGGTTTAACATGCTAATGAGATTTGTGAATATACCAAGAGCACCTGAGAGAATGGTGTTCACTGTAATTATGATGCAGCTATAACTGGTGGCAACCTCGTCAAATTATCCATCACAATTAATGTTCTCAAGGGTGCTGCGTCTCTCACACAGCCGCTCTCCGTGCATATGTGCAGTCTGAAAAGACATCCTCAAAGTCGCACGTATTTAGACAAGAAAAGTTAAGAAAAAACAAGAGCACCTGTCTGTCTAATGCACTGTCGCTGGCACACTGATGAGCCAACACACACCATGATAATACAGTTTACCCAAAATTAAACATTCCAGTTAGACTGTAAAGGAAAACAGAGAGTGAGAGTGTGGCGCGATGGCTTCATTGAGCAGAGCGATGGCTTCAAAGTTTAATCTTGAAAACCTCAGAGGAGCATTCAGAAACCCATAATCGTTACCGCAAACAGGTCTGAGGGAGAAATAAAGGGAATAGAGATGAGGGCTGCTCATTCTCTCATGGTTGTGGTGTTACTATACTGTCATTGCTGGGGCAGGTCAAGTCTCTATGATTTATCACACTATTAATAACATCTGGAACGCACACAATAACCTTACAGCTTATAGCTCTGCGGTCTTTTAGAAAAAAGAAAAAAGATGAAGGACTTTCAGTTAGAAGAACATAAAAGTGCTGAAATGTCTGTTGTGATAAAATATGATTAGAGGCTGTGATGTATAGACCAACAAGCTCCCACTCCCGAGTTGTCACACACTGATGCCTGGTGAGGACCGGACGATTTCACAACAGCTTTATTTCAATGCGCAGGTTAGTCCAACTCAGTTTGTCGGGTGTCTTTCAGTGCTCGTATGTCAAAAGACGGGAGTGAGAATATGTTTTAACAGCAAATGACAATGAAATGATATAATAGCAGGGGACTGTAGGTGAAACAGCAGACGTTAGTTTCAGGCTGGAAACTAGACAAGCTTCAAGTGAAATTTCATTTTTCTGGGATGATGTCACATATAAAAAAAAGACACTGCTTAATGCATGAACCCCTGTTAAGGTAAAGATGGTTAAGGAGAAAACGAGAAAGCCAGGTGCGAGTTTGATCACGTCTATAATGGCATCATGCTTCGCTCTGCTGGAATTGGAGCTCGCGGGGAAAAGCTTCAGCCTGGTTAATGTTAGTCTGAGGCAAATGGACTGCAATGTGGGATGAAATGGAGTGCTATTCACCATGATCTGCACCTGTCCATTCTTGCAGGAGTCTGGTGAGTTTTCGCTGTCGTCTTTACATCCCCCCATTCGACAGCGCACTGCGTCCTGCACCTGGGGGTTGGAAGGGGGATGCGGGAGAGGGTAGGGTGGAAACAGAGAGAGGGAAGGAGGGGCGGGGAGGACGATGAGGGAGAGGAAAAGATGATGCAAAGGAAAGAAGTTAGTGGAGGAAGTTTTCCTTAAGTTAGTTTGGCAAACATTGGAGCGTGGGGACCATGCTCCTTAAACAACGTACATGCTTCATTTATATCATTCATTTTAGTGTACGGTGAATACCAACTTATGCAAAAAGTCCCATTGTTCATGAGGAAACTCGGCTTGCAGATTATATAACAGTTATAGGAGCGGTATAGAAAGCTCATAGAATACTTTGAAAGTGAAAAATTTGAGCCTAGTGATTACTGTTCACAGCACTAATTAAAATTAACAGCACGGTATGTACTGTAGATGTTCTAAACCCGAGGCCTTTCCTGTGCTATGCTGTTTTTTCCTTATCCTCCCACATACTGTATCTAAGTAAACACACACCAGCGCGCTGTCAAAGGGCCGCTCCTTGTAACAAAGAACAAATCCCCCCCCTATCGCGATCTGTATTACAGGTATCCTGGTTAGTTGCTGAGGAAGTAGCAGCACATCGGGCGGTCTCCTCGTCTATGTACGCGAGTGGACTGCGTCCACGTCTGCATGGACTGGTTTATCCCCTCCATTGTTTCATTTTGTTTATTATTTCCTTTTATATCCATACTCATCCTCAGTGGCCTTTGTTGCCTGTTCTGTGTTAGTGCGCGAGTGTTTGTGTGTATGTGAGTGTGTGCACTGGCACCCAATGCACCTCATTTCTACTTCAAAGAGAAATACCCCACTATGGATACCTACCTCTCTCTCTCTCTTTCCACATTCCTCTCTATTTCCTCCTCCCCTACTATCATCCCCTGCTTCGCTTCTAAATCACAGTTTCCTCTCACAGATCTCTGCGTGCGTTCCCTTCCTCACCACCTAACTTTAACTTAGTTCCTCCATCACAAGACGCTCCCCTTTCTGCCGTTTACATAATATCACACTTTATGCTACCTTCTCTCTGTTTTTGTTGCACTGTAATACATCCTGATCCCCCCCACCCTCCCTCTATTACTTCCTCCGTTGCGGCACTCCCCTCTGTCTGTTGTTCTGCAGCTACGAAGGATTTACGCTCACTCTTGCAAGAGGATTTTCATACATTTACAATAAATAATTCCTGGATTTACGGTACCCTGATCCCTGCCGCTTTTGTGATATTGATTTAATGCAGCTAAGCATTCAGAGCATTTAAAAATTCACTTACAGTATGCAGTTCGTTCAATATCATAATGATCTCTTTGACAGAGGTTGCGTTGCGCGCCGCGTACATGCATCGGAAACAGATGACATATTTACAGTTATGGAAAACTGATGACATTGTAAAATCCATTAATTGTAGCCAGAGCAGTTGTGAGTGATGCCATATTGAATAAGTGCACACACACTGGCATGTGTGCCATTGTCTGTCTCAAGGGCAAGAATACATGTATGTCCATAATGAGTTTAAAATCCGGGATCCCTGGGGACACAGTAAAGCCTGTGGCAAACAGGCACTTGGGGCTATTAGTTAGGGACTTATCGTCTTATTTCATACAGCATCATAGTAAGCTCCTTAAAGCAGACTTGGATCAGATGGACAATGCCGCACTATCCTACTGCATTATGAAGAAGTAGTGCCGCAGCACAGGACATGAATACCGTGCTAATCCTTCTCGCGTCTGATCCGCTTGTGTTCTGACGTGACTTCATACTGACCCCAGAAGCTAACGTGACATTTAAGAAAATGAATCCCGGCATCCCAGCAAAGCCAGCGACTATCTCCGAGTTCACTGTGTGCTGCAGAGTTAGAATAAATTCAAAAAATGCGTGGCATCCACACAACAAATGCTCAACAGGAGGAGGGGGAGGAAGAGACTGGACTCACCTCTCGGCGCATGGCGCAGTGGACGGTGATGATAACAAAGCCTTGAACAGAGTCGAAGACGGCAAAGAGAACCTAGAGGAGATAAATGAGATGCTCCTGTTAGTTAGTGCACATTTGTTTAATACTGCAGTGGTTCTAAAACATTTTAAACCATGGCATCCCCCTTAATTTTAAGTTGTTTTATATTACTGTGCAAATGCTTAAACTTCAACAAACCATTGAATGAAATAAATGCAAGCACATATTAACTAACTGTATCGTACTTGTTGCCTTCAAAAGTAAAATTAGCTGAGAGTGCAAAATTTAAAATATTACAATATCCGCACTTCAATTCTCTGTAGTGTACCACATGGTGCTGTGGCACCCACTCTATTGTTATTTTGTGTTGTAATGAATCATGAGAGAAACCCTCATATAATAACAAAATGAGTCAGTAGTCATGATTATTCATAATAAATCATCACAGTCAATACTCTCACTCACTGTTTGTGTTGCTTACTTGTGATCTTGACAGTGGGAATTGCTTGTTTTAAAGTAAAATAAGATTATTTTCATATTGACCTATTTTTCCACTGGCCGGTTCTTTATTTATACATGATATTATTTGTCCCCAAATTTGCTAATTTGTCAAGATATGAGACTCGAACATGTAGACTGGGAAAAACAAAAAGTCTCTATTTTTTATGGTTGTTTCATTTTAACAGTGAGAGACAGAATATTGCTTAAAAATCCAGAAAAAAACCACATGAAACTCATTTGCATCTCTTTGAGTGAAATATGTATTTGACCAGAGACATTTATTTGTAGTTAGTCACCAGGTTTGCGCACATCTCAGGAAGATTTTGGTCCATTCCTCTTTACAGAAACTCTAAACCCTTTAAATTTGGCTTTGGGTTGTTTGGAGGAAGAATCAGCTTCCTCCACAGACAGGACTGAGATCTGGGCTCCATGACCTTACCTTGTTTTTTCTTTAGCCACTACTTTGTTGCTGTGGAGACATGTTTTGGGTCATTGTCATGCTGGAAATCCCATCCAATTCAATTCAATTTTATTTATACAGCACCAAATCACAACAACAACAGTCACCTCAAGGCGCTTTATATTGTAAGGTAGACCTAACAATAGTATATATAGAGAAAAACCCAACAATCAAATGACTCCCTTATGAGCAAGCATGTTGGCAACAATGGGAAGGAAAAACTCCCTTTTAACAGGAAGAAACCTCCAGCAGAACCAGGCTCAGGGAGGGGAGGCAATCTGCCGTGACTGGTTGGGGTGTGAGAAGGAAGGTAGGATAAAATACATGCTTTGGAAGAAAGCCAGAGATTAATAACAAGTATGATTCACTGCAGAGAGGTCTATTAACACATAATGAGTAGGAAAGGTGACTGAAGAAGAAATACTCAGTCCATCATGGGAATCCCCCAGCAGCCTACACCTACTGCAGCATAACTAAGGGAGGATCCACGATTCACCTTCAGTGTTCTGGCTTAGGGAATGAGGCCCTGTCCACTGGTTTTTCAGTGCAGTGAGGTTTTCCTGTACCCTTAGCAGAAAGTCCCAAAGTTTAATGTTTCCACCTCTGTGCTTGATTGTGGGGATGGTGTTCTTTGGGTCATGCTCAACTTTTCTCTTTCAAACTTAAGATGCGCCTTCATGAGCAGGGGGACTTGTAATCCTGCAACATTTCAGTCCATTATTGGGGAATGTGTTATCCGTAGTGTTCTTGGTGACTGCGGTAAAACTTCCTTCAGATCATTAACCCTTTAAGACCTACCATAGAACCAAGTCCGCCAGAGCTTATATTATATTTTTACATGCTGTGGAGCCATTTTTGGGAGCATTTCAAGTTGCTATACATCAATACAACCATTACAGCCTAAATTTTAATAATATGTCTGTATTAGGTGCATAGTAATTACATAAATTGCAAAAAAGTGCAATAAACTACAAAAAAATTGAAAATCGTTTTTGTTTTTTTAACATATATTTCTAGTTAGAGAAATTTAAGAGGCTCATCCCTCAAAACTGTAAATACAAAAAAGTTGCACAAACTAGTTTCCCACCAAAGGAAATTTATTTTGAGTGTCTTCATAGTTTTATTTTTGAAATACACCAATTTTTATACACTGCAGGAAAAACGAAAATAAATATTATAGTGCAAATTTGCAAAATAACAGCATATGCATCAAAATAAACTATTTCCAGCAGTGCAATGTGAGTCCTAAGCATCCCAGAAACGACACAGAAAGTCATAAACTCAAACATAACTTTTAAAAACACCCGTATAGGCTCATAAGGCCCCGATCGTAAAAAAACTACATTTCTGCAAAATGACGTCACTTCCGGTTTCGGGCAGGTCATGTGGTCATGTGATAGTTCGCGCTGATGGACGTAGGAAGTGTTACAAACAGCTGATCGGATCGGCGAAGCGTGTTTCTGGAATATCATGTTTTTGTTGCTGCAAGTGATTTTTATGCAGTTTTTGCAAAGCTATATGTGGAAGGAAACTGTGACCTAGGACAAGCTAATGGCATCAGATGTAAGTACAACTCCTCCGGTTTCATATGCAAAAAAAATTATTGCGCTAGCTTACGTGGTTGCAGAGCTACCGGGATTTAAAAATAGTTACGCAAAATGGAGCGTGCCCGCTCCGATCGGCTGTAAAGGGTTAACAAGCTCCTCCCGTGTAGGTTTAGGCTGATCCACCACCTATCTCATGATCATCCTCACACTATGAGCCATGATCTTGTACGGAGCTCCAGACCGAGGACAAATGATGATTATTTTATATTTCTTCCATTTCTGAATATTTCCACCAGCAGTTGCCACATTCTCACCAAGTTTTTTGCCACTGGTCTTTTAGCCCATTTCAGCTATAAAAGGACCTGACGTCCTTTTATAGCTCTTTGGTTGTGGAGAGGTTGGGATGGAAAAAACTGATTAAGTGGACCGATGTGCTTTATGCACATAACAAGTGGAGATCAGGACTATCTATAATTGATTGACTGATTGATTATATATGATCTGCACACAGCCTATCTGTGAAAGCCATAATTCTAAGTTTAGGGGATCAAACGCTTATTTCACCAAGTCACATGAAAATAAATTTATAACTTTATCTGATATGCTTTTTTCTGGATTGTTGGTTGATATTCTATCGCTCTACTGATATAAAAATAGAGACTGTTTATTTCTTCATAAGTGAGCAAACTCACAAATTCAGCAGGGGATCAGATAACTATTTCCAACACTGCATCTTTATCGTTTGACTATTCAAGAACAAACAGCAGTGAATGTGCAAATACTTCATCTATATCTGTGACACAGCAGGTGTTTCTTAAACTGTCAGAGGGCTCCCACCATTTAAAAGCAGCTTATCCATGGTGTCTCAAAGCTACAGATGAGTGTCTTGCATGCATTGGTGTTGTGAGACACATCACCTGGAAGAGTGTGGAGCGCCGGTCAGTTATGGCCAGGACCGCTGACATCCAGGTTAACGCTAGCAGCGGGAGAACCACACAGGAGCTCCACAGAGATGCCCTGTCAGAGAGGAAAGAAGGAGACAGAGGTCGGGGCAGAGGAGGAGGGAATGAACAAGGGATTCAGTCTCAAACCAAACCAGATGAGTCATATCTGGTAAGTCACATAACTCAACTTCTCACACACATGCACTCATGTAAACATGGAGATGAGGCATAGTTTCACAGCAGTGGGCAATTTGAAACTGATTGGCACACTGGGATTTGAATCAGACTTAATATTCCCACCGATAAATGGAAGATGATGTGTAATCATGTAGATAGTTTTGGACTGGCAGTTGCTCACAATTACATAGTTGATGCACACTAAGTGCCATGCTGGTAGACTGTGAAGACAATGGGCAGAAGCCCACCGAGGAGGGGGAAGACAAGTCACTGACAAGTACTGACATCAGGTTTCTGAGGTACAAGAATGTGTGTGCGTGTCTGACTGTAACAGCACAAAGATAGACACCAATTTAAAATGTTCATGCTGTCTGAGCACATATTCACGGTTTTATAACTGTCCAATAAAAAAGACGGACAGCTCCGTCTAGCTACATGGAAAAATACGCAAGTCCCCGTTGATGTGCAAAATGAGCAAAAGCGAATAAAGAACAATAAATTATAGTGATGTATCTGCTCTTCTCCTGTGAACTCCCTGTGGTGCTGACTGCGGTTGTAACCAAACGTCATAATCCAGCAGAGCAACAAACTCCAAGAAATTTTTACATACAAGAAATAAAAATAATGAGAGTAAAAAAGAGGTATGATTCATATGAATTGAATGTTCCATAAGACTAATAAAGCTGATCCTACGTTTTACTTATTAAAGTAGCATTTTTGCCCATCACTAATAAATCAATCTTGTGTGGGTGTGTGTGTTCTTTGCCTTGACAACTTATACAGTCGAGCTAGTGACAATCTGTCAGGTAAATGTCAAAGTAAGCAAGTAAGTAAACCACCTGAAGTCCAATATGACTTGTATATGTCTGAGACTTAGGTATAAGGAACAATGACTATAGTCAGGGGTGCACATAAGTGGTCCGCAGGTGCACATTCGCTGTCAAAATAAAAGACGTGCACCAGATAAGAAGTTGCCACGAGCGTTTGCGTACATATTAAAGGGACTGTTTTTATCCACGAGAGTGGGATTTTCATGGCATATTCTGCACCACATCTCTGTGCGTTCATCATTTGTTTGAAGCCAGCTCACCTCCTGCAAACACTTTTCCGAGAATACGCGCTTCTTTTGCGGTTCGGACTCCTTCTGACATTTCTTTGGAGGTGGAGGAAAACCAAAGTAATTGCTTAAAGGAGCTTACTTATTCGACAACTTTAAGAGTTCTAAACAAATGTGTGTCCTCCTCCAGAAAATCTTATGTACGCAAATGCGCGTTATAACTTCTTATCTGGTGCGGGTCTTTTATTTTGACAGCAAATGCGCACCACTTATGTGCACCCCTGACTATGTTTGGAAATTCATACAAGTTTGCTATTCTACTTCTTTTCTGAGCCAATATGTAACGATAAAGTCGACTTGTCTTTAGCAAGGATCTAGGCAACTGAAAAACATGAAAAATAACCCTGAGTGTGAAAGTTTATAGGTCTTCCTGATTATGAAACCATTAAAACAATCCTCAGAACAGAAGAAACAATCCAGTGTTTGAAAAGAAACTGCTATGAATCTTTTTTTAGCAAAGCTCAGCAAAGAAAACACATCTAACACATTTAAGATTTTTTTTAAGTGATTTTTTTTATTTTATTTTATTGCCTTGATTTTTAGTATTATTGTTATTAGTAGCAGTCTATGTATTTCTTTTTAATCAGTTTTATTAATGGTTACAATGAGATTTGAATTGTAAATAATCTTATTTGTCTTACTTGGCCTTTGTTTCTGATTGGCCTGCCCATTAAAAGCAGAAGGTGGGTGGGGCTTATGTGTTCACAGAGAGAAATCTCTTTTTTGTCATTATAATAAGAATGACACCTTATTAAACACATACACCACCAAACTTATATCACTAAACTTGGAGTCAGGTTTTCCTTTTTCTCACATGTACGTGATATTACGTGTGTTACTGTGAATATTTACTTGATCTGGTTAATATGAAATCCATGTTTATGCAAGTACACTACCCAAATAGTTTGCTTCATTAACAACCTTTCTGAACATTTCGTAACACAAACATGATTAAAACAAACTTCCAAATATGATTCACAAATATAGCTTGACAGGGGTCAGATTTGCTGAGTGCAACCAGAGGAAATACCACTTTGGATGAAAACATGATCTCATTAAATTGCAGCGATAGTAGAGCAGGTGTTTTTCCTTTCATTACTTAGCCAGATCCTGCATCATAACTGAAAGCCAGAGATTACAAAAGATGTAGGAGAGTGAGGGTAATGGAGAGAAAGAGAGAGAGAGGTGAAGATGGACTAACATGGCGCTGCTGGCAGTCGAGTTGGACATAGCGGTGCTTGAGATCACGCCACACTTGGAGCATTTCAGGAGCAGTCGGCTACGCGCCTCCGCTGGGACACTTTAGGACATGTACAGACATACATACATAAACACATACACGCACGCACCCAGGTGAAGAGGACAGGAGGTAGGTAAGGGTGTGGGATGTGTGGGAAGGACAAGTACCAGTTATGACAACAGGTGAATGTGCCGGTGTCACAGTTGCAAAATAACCAAGAGGAAAAAGTAAAGAAAAAGAAACATAAAGAGAGAAAGTGGACACAACAAAGAGAAGAAATAAAAAGAAAAAAAGAGAGGGGAGAAAGGGGGAAGGAGAAAAGAAAGAAAGGAAAAATTAAAACCAGATCTTAAAAAGTAGCAGCAATGAAAAACAGTCAGAATACAAAGATCGATTCAGAGCAAGTAGAGAGAACATGAGAGACGGACATTGTAATGTTACAGCAATCATGTGGATTAACAGATTACAGTGATGCAGACAGGAAGTACCGGTGCAAGTACCAAAAATATATTCCCCGGCTAGTGCAAGCAGGTCTATGTGTGTGTTTTCATATAATAAATATATATATATATATATAATATAAATATATTTATATATAGATATATATAAGTAAGTATAATATAATTTTTTAATTTATCTTTTTTTTATATCACTGTGCAAAAGCAAAAGTGAAACTTTCTGACTCCTTTGGTTGTTTACTTACTTAAAGTCGACCACTCAGACAGAAAGAGAGAGTGATTGTGCGCACGCTTGCGTGTGTATATACTGAATTTGAGTATATACGTGCAAGCAGAGAATGATGGGGCAGTATGTTGCTATGCTACATTAGCGTCCCAGCACAGCTCATTGCCTTGTTGCCAGCCACATCCCCATGGCTTCATAAGGAAATACATTACGCTAATGACAGCTTGTCCTGTTAGCAACACGACCAACTGTGGTGCGTGTGTGTGTATGTGTGTATGTGTGAGCATTTTATTTCTGTGAACACACTTCTGAGAATCGGGGGACGAAATGTGCTTACTGCTCGGATAAGGCCAAGGACTTTTCATGCGACAAAGGAGGATACACCTGTTCGTGTGTATTTTCGTGTGCGCGTAGGTGTGTTTGTACACAGCGACTGGTTTAATCTCAGGTTGCATGACCGGGTAACAAAAGCTAATCAACCCCCTGGAGAGCAGAGCTGTACTGTTAACCCTTGATGCTACGAACAAATTAAAAGTTCCATTTGTGCACTACTGTATAGACGTTGGAGGAAATGCAACGGCATAAAGAAAAAAAAGGAGAACAAATGATGGAATCAATAGGTGTAAAAATTAAAACATGGATTTTTAGATGTGGGAGTGCCATTCAGAATGAGAAAGATGATGAGCGCTGCGAACTACTTTAATACAAACAACGGTGGAGCTAGAGACATATGCCTGTATATTGTGTGTATGTGTGGGTTAGGATTCAATAGTATATAAGGTTTAATCCACATAATCCAGGTATTTATTGAATGTAATTAGATTTCCATCTGCCATTGATTTTCACATCCACTTTATTCGGCGATGTCACTTCAAGCACACAAAACTAGATGGGTAGCGTATGTTAAAGCGAAGTAAAATGCATTGCACAGAGCAACAAAACGCAGCAGATGTCTTGTCATTTTGTTGCCAAATTGGATCATATTTTTTCTGTTTCTTTTCCTTTTTTTGTATAATTTTTACTGAAGGCACAGATGTACAGGTAGGTGTACGTGCTCAGACCCTCGAAAGCATTTCTAGTTAATTGCCATGAATACTTTGTGCTCCTAACTTTGTCTGACAGCAGGGAAAATGTAACTAATGCAGCAAATGTGCGTGGATGGACGTGTGTGTGTGTCTATGTGTAAGTATGTGTGTGAAGTGCAGGCAACTTACCCAGCACGCTGCTTTTTAGACTTGTCTGAGATGCCGTCTCGAGACATGAGCTTGTTAAACACCACGATTCCAATAAGCATATTCACCTGAGAGACAGAGACACATTGTTGTGATACAAGAGTCGACAACAGGCGATCAAATGGCTTTGTATTTTCTTTTATTAATGTTTCACAAGGTTGAAGACAACTTTGTAAAAGCCGCATAGACCAAGTTGATTTTTAATTGTCAATAAAATTAATGAATGTTTATAATTTTTATATTTTATCTGTATTATCTCTGCTAAGCACTTTGTGATTTTGATAGCATTTGCATGTGTGTCATCACTCTGTAAACATTCGATAGCTCAAAAAGTTTTGAATGAATTTTGATAAAACTCTGTAGGGATGTAGAGTGGGGTCACATCAACAAGCCATTAAAATTTGGTTTACATCACCAAGGTCTTCCAGGTCAACTTAAAGATTTATTGATTGAAAACTGACAAAATAGATCAAAGAGATTGATAATAATAAGTGACAATAACGTTACAGAGTTATTTATAGTAATGTTTCCTGCTGCCATTGTTTGTGTTGACAACATACAGAATGATATGAGGGGATTCTAAATATTATGCCATTATATTATATCTTTGCTATGTATACTGCAGTAACGGCTATAAGAGTTTAAATACATAACAATTTGAATAGATGGTGGTTTGTGAACTTTTAATAAAAAAAACCCCCAACATGTTTATTATTAAACATTTAAGTGGATTTACTAAACAATGAATGCTACACATGAGCTTTATCTACATAATAAATACAAATAATAATAATCATACTAAAAATGATGTCTGTATCTTAAAATGGGTTTCAAAAGGGCAAATAACAAAAGCTTGTACTTTTACTTATTTTTACTGCACTACAAACTTCTTAGACTTTTAAAAAAGGCAAAAGAAACAAAAACTAATATCTAGAAGATACAAAATTATTCCCCTAAGAGTAAATACTGTCCAGGGAGAGTGAGCTGACTTGGCCCTGGGGTCGGTTGAATAAAAGCATCTATTTATGAACTATACAAAGTATTATGTATACTATTAAAGCCAAGCATAGACTTTTTTTCTAAAGGTTTTATCACTTACTAATTCCTACGTCAAATGATGTCATGCTTCAACTAGCAAAATCTAGACAATCAACATATTAAGTTACATGAACAAATTCAGCTTTAATTTGGTGAACTGAAGGTAACAGACATTCCTTTCATTGGTTTCATCCTACTCCTTCTATCCACATAGCACAGGACAGAAGGTTTTTTTTTCTTTTTTAAATGAGCAGGTCCTGTACTTTTCTTAACCTATAATTATGGCAGTTCTGAAAGCTTTAAAAAACTGCTTCTCATACTTGTTTCTCTTACTAATGAGGAGTCCGTTGTTAAGCCTGCCAAACATCTGGGTTATAGCGGTGACCCAGTGATACAGATTCAATAAGACGCACTCGCACATGGCTCTGAGCCGAGGCTTGCCACATGTAGACCCCTTCTACTTTGAAATCCTGCCCATGTGGGAGATTTCCTGTGCTAGCGACATGTTCGTCATAATCCTGATTGCCAGCATTCACTCATACGCTTTCTTCCATCAGCCATGGGTTTCTCTGCCTATTCTTTGTTTGATCGTTTATCAGGTTCTTTGGGAAGTCTGCTGGAGGAGCGAGCGGTGTAAGTGACAAGTGATTTTCACACCCTGATGCGTACCTACACAGCTCCTACAATGCATTCCTATTCTTACCAAGCTCTTAAACTGAATGTCTGCCTGAATACCTCCTTCAGCTCATGCCAAGAGCTGCTACTAGCTAAGAGGAAAAAATCCATATGCTGAAAACATGTCTGCCAAAAATTACAACCACTAAGCGGCTGAACAGTTAGAGTCTGACATACACGTACCATGTTAAATATTTGGTTTTCACATCCTTTGCAGAAGCCTAATTTCCGCTCAAATCCCATTTCTTAGAAATGAAATGGGAAATACTCATATTTCCTTTCACTGCATTAATAATAATCACAATAATAATAATAATAATAGTAATAATAATAATAGTATGTCATTATCTGGTAGATGACACTGCATGACAGATATATTGTATTATAGAGTGTGTAGTGGTTTAAAAAGATACAGTCAATCACAGAGCCTTCCTGATCAGTTCAGTCAGTCTGTTGGTGTCTCCAGCTGCGATGCTGCTCCCCCAGCAGACCACAGTAAAGTACACTGTGCTCACCACAACTGAGTGATGGAAAATCTCCATCATTTTGCTGCACACATTGATGGATCTCAGGTTCCTCAGGAAAAAGAGCCCACTCATCCCATTTCTTTAGTATACAACTGCTGTGTTGGTCTTCCAGTTCAGTCTGTTGTCACTGTGGATGCCCAGGTACTGGGTACTCCTCCACATTAATAGCCTATGCCATCACAGACAAAGCTGTGTAGCGGTCCACCTCCCTCTGGAGTCGATCGCCACCTCTCTGGTCTCATTCAGATTCAGAAGCAGATGACTTCTGCCACACCACTCCACAAAAACATCTACTAGTGCTCTGTACGTCTCCTCCTACCCATCACTAATATATCCAAACACTAGAACTGTCAAGAGTATTTGCATATGTGGCATGACCTGGAGTTGTACTGAGTCTGAGGTGTACAAGGTGAACAGGAATGGAGACAGCACAGTCCCCTGTGGAGCTCCTGTACTGCACATCACCAAACTAGACAGAGCATTTGGTGGATCGTCAGTATGGTACATGTGGCATTTACGATTCATTAAAAAAAAATCTCTTTCTCTGATCTCTTCCAGTCTCGCGTGTGCTACTGACAACTACCTACAACGTGCCAGACTGTGACAGCACTATTGTCATGCCAGTCATGTCTGGCCCAGGCTCTGTGAGTCAGCACCATCCTGCTCAGCTATTTGCCCAAGGCCAGGTTCATTAATTAGAGAAGAGTCCTGTGGGAAGGTCTGTGTTTCTCTGCCCAACGCCCTGCTCTCATTACAGCTGTTTGTTAGAGTGCGGCCCCAGCAACAACACCAGGGGGCCAGGTACAACGTAGCAGCTGGGGTGTGGAGCGTACTTTGACATTGCGGAGGAGAAAAGCTGGAAGCGCATCAAGACATACTAGGCACTGAAAAATAACTTTAAGCAAGTTGGTGGGTTTTATGAAACTGCTCCAACTTTCGAAACTTGAATGTTTAACTTCTTCATCTTATAACTTATTCAAATACGCTTTTTTAGAGTCATGCATTTTGCATTTTTTTAAATAAAGCACCAACCTCGCGAGTATTTAGAGCTTTTATACAAGTGTATAAACACTATTTAATATTTTCAATTAAAGGAATGCGATTTATTACTGTTTTGCATTCAGTTTCAGACTATGTAACCTTTAAATAATAACAGTGGCATTGCAAGACACTAGATTAACATAATGATGAATATTCAGCAGCACATAATCCTGTATTCCCTTGTGCCTCAAACTGCAGCTTGCAGAAACTGTCTAACTGCTGTTTGCTTGTCAGGGATTTACTTCAAAATCATGCATATCACTCTGCACACCTGTGCTGTCTGATCCATGTTTCCTTTCTGACGTGTACTGTACGGTACATGTGCAAACAACAGAGGAAAAGAAGCTATAAATGGACACACACAACAGCAACGCCAGTGGCAGCAATTACCAAACTTTAATGCCCCATCCAGACTTATTAAGCTTAGTGGTGGCAATATCTACCCAGGGATCCATTTAGGAGAAATTAGCTGAGCCACATACAGCAGCACACAGAAGCAGATGATTAAAACGCCTCTGAGATACAATCAGTGCACTCAGTTTTGCTGTAGTACAACACAGAAGTATATTTACTTCAACATAAAACCGTCTGCTTTATGGCAACTGGCAAAAATGAAGAAAGCACACATTATTACGTTCCGTGGAACACAAGTTAGCTGCATATTTAGATCTGAAAATACCACTGGACCATAATAATGCTTAAAACATTGGCTACAGAGCCCTATGCTTTGAAAATGCATATAACAGTGAGAGATTCGGGGCTAGAGCTGCGACGGAGGTCCACTCTCGCGCTGCATTGCCGGCAGCTCTTGTCAGCTAGAATATGTTTTTATTTTTTTCTGGGCTGACATTTTAGACTCAGCGATCAAAGCGCTCAGCTCATCATTGTGTCGTGTACACCCTGGGTGTGTATGCTTACATGTGCATGCGCGAGTGAGGAAAACCCTCAGAGGTCAACATGCATTTGCTTTAATGCCCCAAGCTGGGAGGCTAACTTTGCAAAAATATTTGGAGAATTTGGAGAAATATTTGTGGCGTGTGACCACAGAGAGAGGCCGGCTGGCTGAGAGGAAAGGAACTTCGTCATGTAGATGGAACCTGAATCCTCCCTTAGTCACGCTCCTGTTGGCTTCCCATGATGCAATGAGTGTTTCTTCATTCACCCTTTTTAATTCTATATGTGTTTATAGACCACCGTTTATACACCATTACTAAACGCTGAATCTCTTCCAGTGTGGATTTTGTCCCACCTCCAACTGCTCACAACAGATGGCTGCCCCTCTCCCTGACCCTGGTTCTGCTGCTCTTGTTAAAAGGGAGTTTTTCCTTCCCACCATCGCTAATTGCTTGCTCACAGGGGAACGTCTGGTTGTTTGTTTTTTTCTCTATTATTGTAAGGTGTTTATCTTACAGTATAAAGTGCCTTCAGGCAACCATTCTTGTGATTTGGTGCTATATAACTAAAACTGAACTGAACTGAAGCAGTGACGCACTCACCAATACAATGACAGCAGCTGGCCCAACAAAGGCATAAAGCAAACCGCCTTCCAACGATAGCCAGCAACTAGTAGAGGGAAAAAAAGAAAAAAGAAGAGGTGTTAAAAAAGTGCGTAAACACAGAAAAATCACGGCATGTAAAATATCACGTCGCCAGATTCCGGTCTCACATTTCACTTACTGTGAGTGCCAAGTACTTAACAAAAACAAGTAGACATTCAATTAAGTATCACATTAACTCCAAATTTCCTTGGTGAGGGATAAAGCCTTTCAATGTGTGGTTAAGTGCCTCTTTCTGTAAATAATGCCCTCAGTGCTGAGCAAATTTATTATGTACATTACCTAAAACATATCCTCAAACTGGAAATTTTATTTGGTTTTTGCAAGCTAGTGAGACTTAATGAGCTTAAATGTGTCCTCCAGTAATGTCATCAGAGCACGCGGAAACCCCTCTGTCATCTTAATTACAGCTCAATAAAGAGAAAGCTTAACGATGACCCCCCCCCCAAAAAAAAAAAAAAAAAAAAAAAACTCAACAGCCCTCACGTTAAGTAATATGGGGAAGTAAACCTTTTTAAGATGCATTTTATTGACTGGGTACGTAATGAAGCTTTTTTGTGTACATTTTGCTTAAAGGTCAGCCTAGCTTCCTTGGATTTTCATATTCTTGAACAAAACATTCAAATCATGCTTCACCTGTTTGACGTGGTTATTGAAATGCCTTAAAGGTCATTTTGCGCTCACACTTGACAGCAAGGAGATTAATTTTATATTGAAGACCTTAAAACTATTAGTTTCTCACTTGAATGACAGAAACAAGCCATTTGGCCCTAAGCTGGAATAATTTCCTTAATTTATGAGCAAATATAGAAAATCTAAATCTTTAATTATTTTTTCAGTGGTGGAGTTGCTGGATATGGAGCCATTGCAATAATATTAACAGAACCACAAAAATCAAAAGCTGATTAGTTTTTGATGATTAAGGTTTTCACACATGATATGTAAATATGTTTTATTTAACCTGCCGATCAGAGCTGGTTTTCAGGGGGTTAATGTGTCCCTGCGGTGAACAGGACTGTCAATGTTATACCATGCCCACTACATAAGCAGCTAAGATGTGTTGCATATTGAACATAGTGCGTGCTGGGATAGGCAACTGTCCTCCTGTGGCACAGAAGAAAGAAATATACTATAGCAACTGTATGAATAGATACATGGATACATGGAGAAAAGACTGATGATGTTGATGTAAAAGAATAGATTTGGGGTTTACACACTCAGCTGTTTATAACACACACGGTTGCTTTGACTGAATAAACTAAATACATAAAAATACTCGCCTATGAAATAAACTTTAGTTTGAACACCTCAGGGGGAAATACACGTGCATGTTTTGATTCATCAGTAATGAGGCCAATGAATGGTACTCTGCCTCTAGCCCACACAAATTCATGGTTGCAGCTGGTATTTAGTGATGATATTCACATAGACTTAGACAAAGTCGGAGGTCTGGAAGCAATACTCACTAGCTGGCTGTGCCGTAACCTCTCGCTCTGGTGAAACCCACTGACACTGCTACAACAAGGGCTGGAAGACCTACAGACAGACACGGGGAGAAAGATCAAAAGTGTGAGACAAAAGATAAAAGAGAGCCTTAGTGGGGACGATGAAGCATGTCGGCCCAATAAGATTTCCCAGTATGAACAACTCTATAAGGCTCCTTTCATTAAAATGCTAAGCAGCCATGCAATAGAGTGTAATATGAATGTATGATTCAAAGTGACTGGGCGCTCTATAGGTAACCCCAGCGCTCTGTACTTCCTGACATGAGGTCTAGCTACAAGCATGAAAACTGGGGTTAGATAGATGGAAGTTATTTTAGTCATAGGCGACGCAAAGCACACAGTGTGGGTGTGTGCAAGCAGCACCAGGAGTACTTGAGCATATGAGATTTAGAGGCAGTTTGTAAAAATGCAAGATATAACTAGGAGTGGTCAATAAGTCATACAATAATTAGCTAAATCAAGTGATTTGTGTGTGTGTGTGTGTGTGTGTGTGTGTGTGTGTGTGTGTGTGTGTGTGTGTGTGTGTGTTTGTCTACGCACAAATGAGAAGGAAAGAGAGTGAGACCAAGTGTCGCAGAATGCGTGCCAGAAACAGAAGGAAATATGCCGGGCCCTGTAATGAGCTTGGCTCTGAAATATTCATGTAATTAACAAAGCTGTGATTATGGCTGCAAATGAAAAGCAATTAGAAAAAGTCACATTAACATTAACAAATAAGATGGTGGAGAGCCAGGCCGATCCACTAACCAGCGAAGTTTCAATTAGTCAACATCATCAGTCTAGCATTTAACTCTATGTAGGACGGCAAACCGCGCACCTACACTTCAGGCTTACACGGTCTGCTGCTAATCTAACGCAGATCCAGTCCCGCCCCGAAATCTCCCGTTGCCATGGCAACCGATTTCAATCACATAATTTGGGGAAGAAAATTGGGAAATGGACGAGAGGAGGATAAGCTGTTTGATCCTCTCCACTATGCTCGACCGTTTCACGCTTTCTGTGTGCATCTGCAAGTGTGTCGGATAATTGAACAGCTGGCACGTGCCCCCGCCGTGCGCCCGGAGCCTTCCTCGCGTTCTGTAACTGCACAGCGTATACATTTCGCTCTGTATCAGGTTAGGGCATCAGTGACTTGGCAGATTAGACCTGTGGGATCAATATCAAGTGAAATGAAATGGGTGTGGGGGTTGTGATTTTTTATTTTTTTTTTTGTGCTATCTCACTGCTCATCTTGCTAGGGTTGTGCTGATGTTATCATATGTTTTGATTAACATCCCATCTAACATCCCTGCTGCCTGTTGAGTTATCAGGTTGTCTAGGTCACAGCATAATAGAGTGACATGCGGCACAAATGGGGGATAAAAAAAGTGACATAGACTCACAGGCGGAGAGGAGAGAGTTTACCTGTAAAGAGTGACACCCTCTGAGAATGTGTATGCATGAGACAGCTTACACATGGGGCTTTGGCTGAGTTAGATAAAATTACAGTAGAAAGCTGTAATGAATGCCTTTTGGGAAATGAAGCAGCAAATAACAGCATACGGTGAAGAAAAATGGGATATAAATTAGAACGGAGCAAATGAAGATTGTTAAGCATAATACAGCCAACAATTTCAACACTATGGCATAATAAGCTGTTACATTTTCATGTAAAATAAGCCTGTCCTGCTGCTCTCCATCACCAATGCATGTCACACAAGAGTGCCTCAATCAGAATCCAATTCATGAAAGGGTCTTCATTTGCCACGCTGACAATCCTCTGGCATCCGAGGATAGCGGATGTTTTCGGTAAAAGAAACGGCAGACACCTTTATTATCAGCTAAGTGTAGAGAATGCCACCATTATATTGGATGTGATAATTCATGCATTCTGCATTTTGAAACAAACGCCGTGCTTTCTTCACTGGAATTCACAAACGCGCCTGTCAAAATGTTCAGATTTCCAGGAAAATCATGGCAACGACAAACAAGCGCATAGCAATACATATTAATGCTTATGGAGGGGAGTCAGGAGAGAATTAATGAAGTCACTGTGTTTGTGCACTCAGTGTGATCAAACGTGCTTCGCGTGTACAGTCATGCAGTGTTAGACTCATGAACAAAAAAGTGACTTTTTGATAACTTTAACATTAAATGAAGATGGACGGTTGTTGCTTTGATTCAAAGACTTCCAATCCAGTGTCTTTCTAGTTGGTCGGCTTAAAAAAAAACACCTTTGGGGGTCATTAAATGCATTGAATCTCTAGTAAGTTAAAGACTCAGCTGGTCATTATTAACAAGTAGCTGTTACTGTGTTTCCAAAGTGCTTTGGTACATTGTTCTTTATATCAGGTGGTAAAGTTCTAAGGACGGAAGATGCCCTTCCCAATGCAGCCCATGAATGCAGAAATGCAATTCAACACAGTTGCAAAAGGCTGTTTCTCACACAAAACCTTGATGAAAACAAAAAAATGTCAATGAACAAATCACCGAAACAGCCGTCAAAATAAACAGTTCCTCTGATGCTGTGAAAAACCAAGGTGGTCGAAATGTTTAGATGTTTTGTCAGAAAGACAGAGAGACTCCCCTTAGCTGCTGAGTTCCAAACAGGTTTCTACGACAAGTTTTACTGACACTGAAAGCCTCGTGAGCCAGACTAGTATTTTTCTGAGTATAACTGACAACAACTTTGCATCAAAGCAGCCCAGTTTGAAGATTCCTTTATCTCCAGCAAACACGATGGAGCATTTGGTAATTGTCGTCTTCTTCCGGCACACGGTTGACCTTGTAACATGTTTAACTGATCAGGATCCTCCACGTTCAAAAGTTGCTGCAACTACAAGATTCTTTAAATGAGTTTGCCAAAAACGTGTGACTTTGCTTGGCAGATTTACATAATTTTAGAGACTTTTCAGCATGGAGTGTATGACAGTTTATACACTGAAATAATTCCAACATACTTTAGAAAGAGGGGGAAAAAAAGAAAAGAGAAACTGTTCAGCTATGAAAGCGCATTATCTATTTTGATCACAAAGACACAGAAAGCAGTAATTGTTCAAATTGTAGACAATTGGGCTTTGATTTGGCGAGATGTGATAAAACAATCGCAAGCGCTAACAATGAATGAGAAATGTTTTTTTCTGCTGTGCGCAAGTAACAACATGTTGTGAATGATTTCACATATTGTTTTGACAACTTGAACTATTATTTAAGAAGCGAGAAAGACTGCGATGAAGAGAAGCGAGCTTCACCGGTTAAATGTATCTGCAGTTGCAATTAAACAGACAAGAAACAGCGACAAAACGACAGAATGAATCAAAGATGCAGATTAGCAGAGCAGCGTTTTGAAAAAAACAAAACAAAGCATGCTCTGTGTGCTGGAAATGAGAATCTTATCTTTTGAGGTTTTGCAGACACGTGATCGTCAAACGTGATATTAACTTGTCTTCTGGACATGTGATAATCACAATAAAAAAGTAGAATGAAGTGCACAGTGCCCTAATCACACAAGCTTAGATGCTGGTCAGTGACCATCTGGCAACCACCTGTCGTTAGGGAAAAAATTGTGGTTGCTGGAGGTTGATGGCAGTTGCTGGGAAAATAATTGTTAATGCCCCAGTCACACAGGTCTACACACTGGTCAGTGACCCCCATTTATCCCTAGCAACACACCTGTCACTATAGGCACTTGTGGAAATCTACTAGGAACCGAAAAAAAAAAAAAAAAAAGGATTTTGGTGTAGCATCTTCTTTTATACCAATTTTACCCAGGGGGAACCAATGACATCCAGGATATATGCATTTTTCCCCCCTTGCAACCAATATGGCAGACAAATGTTTAGCAATATCACGCGAGAAAACTCAACAGGAATAATTTCAGGGGTGATGCATGCAAAGGGCTATTACAATCTTAGCCCAGATTTCAGGTACATTTATTATCACATTTTTAACTCATATTCTTCTCCCGCTTTCTCCTATCAGAAAAAAACCAACCTTAAAGCCCCCCCGAAATATATTTTTCTGTCAGTGAAAGCAGCTTGTGCTCCCTGTCTGAGTGAAAAGGTAGCTGTAATAATGTCAGATCAGCAAAGAATGTGGCCCCTTTAGCTTCTCTGTTCAAACAGGCAGAGTTTGGGAATGAAACTGTAATTATGGAGGAAACTGAGTCGGTTTTATTACCACAGATCAGTGACATGGGCTGTATCTGTGTGTGAGAATCACTGCAGGCTGGTACAGTGCATGCCAGGAACCAAGAGATGATGGTACAAAGAAAATGCGACAGACTTGCATATCTATGGCAACTACTGTGACAGCTACACTAGCTTAGCATATTGCTGAACATTCAGGTAGGCTCTATTATTAATTATATATAAATTTTTTTCATCCACTTTGAGGTGACTGAGCTTTAGGACCGTTACAGCACTGCACACTATTTTAAAGCGTGTGATACCGTGTGGACTCACCCCAGCCGAGGCACAGAAACCGCTTGCGAATGAGTCGTGACCTCATTTTGCCAATGACTGCCAGGTAGGACTGCCACGCCTCAGTCAGCACCCAGCAGAAGGATGCCAAGAAGAAGAAATGCAGGAAGGCAGCAGTCACAGTACAGAGGCCCTAGTGAATAAAGAAAGTAATCGAGAGAGACAAGGGATTACAACACACGGAGAGGTGCTATTTAAACAAACAAACAAACAAAAAGTTCTTAAGAAGAGACGTCACGAATCATCTTTTAGGGCTTGGCAGGGGAATATGAAACCTCCGCAAAATAGAAAGTACAAAGGCAAAAATACTGAGTGGAAGAACACGAGTTCAACCTGGCACTGCTGTGTGGTTGATCGATGCTGACCACCACACAGTTCAGCCTTGCTTAGTCAGAAGACTTAGAATGCCTGCTTTGAGAACTCCACTGTATGAACTTTGTCTACTTCTGAACCCTGGTGGTTTTTGGCAGTTTTGTTTCTAGGCAATGGAGGCTTAGTCACAAGAACTATTATTGGAATCACAAGCACATGGACAAGAATTCCTGTGAAAATTCACGTATAACTCAAAGAGCAGAAAGTCATTACCTTGCTAAGCGTTTGTGATTGTCCGACCAGAATTAATAAATTGGAGGCCAGGATGGAGAGGCAAAAATTCACCAAGATGATCGATCTCTCCGACCGGATATACCTGAAAGCAGAGTAACGAGAGACGGGAAAGAGGAAGAAATGATAGGCGTGTGCGGTAAGCATTAATGACAGACTGATGGACTGAACAGTGACTTTCTGGACATTGCAGAGACATTAGCTTGAGTTTGCCATCTGCTGCATGTAATCAAAATACAAACTAATCACCACCTCCCCCCCACCGTAGTTGAACCATTTGTTCCTTATTAGGCCTCATTGGAGTTTTTGGCAAAGCAAATGACAGACACAAAAGAGACTTTGCTAGTGAGAAAATGACCACTGTGAGCACAGTTGATGTATGAATACTGACACTGCCATTACTCTATCAAATGTGTCTCTCAGTGTGTTTGTGAGCTCTCACCTCCAGAAGGCAGCATATATTAGCAGCAGGATGAGCAGAGCGGTGCAGGAGATGCCGCACCCCACCATAAGGGGCACAGAGGGCATGCTGGTAGGACCCATGTCCTAATAGCGGGAGGAAAGAACAGAAACAGGAGAGGGAGAGAGATGGATACTTCAGTGCAGTTGCAAGGCATTACAAGAGACATGTACCTGCATCAAAAGAAGCCTGAGTATTTTGCTCTTGTCAACAAAGCACATCTCAGTATATATCTGTTTGAACTTGAACGTGCTGGTCTTGCTATCGAGGTTTTGTTCCAGTTGCTAGGAAACATTCCCAAACTGACTGATTAATGATGATGGCGCTTATGCCACTGAAGTTGCATCAACTGTGACATCGACATTTGATAATGCTAACATGTCTATGAAAGCGAGCTCTGTGGCCATCATTAAACACCAGATAACGTAATTGTTGCTGCTTTTCTGCTTTAAATATCCACCAACGATATGATAATCAGGAGCCACTGAGGAAATAATTAACTGAAACAAAATTAAAAAATAAAGCTCACCTACAGCATCTTTTGCAGGACCAACTAATCCTTGCATTAAATTTACATCATCAGTTTAATGAGGCTTAGTGTTAGTTTAAGCAGGCTACAAAAAGCTGAGCCACTCTCCTTAAATATCACTTAATGCAGGGATGTCAAAGTAAACACTAAACTCCCTTTTCTATCAGTGCAAAGACATTTAATTAAACATTCAATAACTGGCATGTTTTATTACAAAAAAAAAGACATGCAATTTCAGCTATGTGTCTCAATTTTCAACATTGATAAATGTGTAAAATTACAGAAACGCTTCTGTTAGCTCATTGTCCAGATTGTCCTGTAATTATAATAATGTTCTTTTTTCCCTATAGTAGAAAAAAAATTCTATATCAGATATAATAGTTACTTGTTGTTTAATAAGTTAGTTATCTGATTATCTATTACTTAACTATTTGTTGTAATATGACTGGTATGAATTAATCTTTATCAATAGGAATCTATATGCATTCCTTCACATTTCCCAAAGCCTTCCAGTGGGCCATATTGGAGTCTTTGTCAGGCCAATTCTCTGGCCTCAGCTCTGCCTTTAAAGCTCTATCTAACTTAATTAATCAACCTGTTGTTACAGATGCCTGCTCTGTATATTACGTATGCGAGTTAAAAGGTAGTGAGGTACCAGAACAGAGCTATTCCACCAAGTGCAAATGACTGCAGATTAAAATATGACTCTCCTTCAAACCACTAGAACGAACTGTTTCTGTGATGACTGACCAATGCTGCCAAGACACAGAGCTAGCTTTGACAAACACTCACTTTACACTTGCTGTGTACCAATTATACACTCATTTGATGACTTCTTATGCGCGAGGGTAAAAGTACGAGACCACAGCGCATAATTAAGTGATTTAGGTCATGATGTACAGCGTACCTCTGCTCCTGAGGTGTGCCTTTGAAAGCATGAGGAACAGACAAATGAAGCCGCGTGGAAAGCATGCACCCCGCCGCGTCCCAAATGGGCTTGATGTTTGGCCCGCTTTTAAGTTCTCAATCACACAATTTACCTCAATTTACCCCCCGCAGCGACTATCCTTCCCTTTCATCCCAAAGATTTATCACTGTACGTACCCGTGGCACAAGGTGTCTTTTACTGCAAATAAAGCACATACTTGAACACATAGGCACATCCAGGCAGATGGGCTAAGTAATTGAAGGTAAGTGTTTAAGCTGCGTGTGCCTGTGTGTGTATTCGACTTGATCTGAATAGACGGAAGCATAAGACGAAGACTTCTTTATTCCCATCAGAAAGGAGAGGAGAAACCAACATGAAAAGAACGAGTAAGAGAGAAATTTAGAGAGGGAGATGGAGTAGGAAGAGCTAAGGACAAGTAAGCAAAAGCAAAGAGTAGGAGGTGAGCGAAATAGATAGGGAGACTGAAAAAGCAAGAAAGTCAAAGCTTGTCTTTTAGTGGTTTTTTCCCCTGGCCCATCAAAGGAAGCCAATTTCTCCAGAGGAAAGCGGAATAGGTTGGAATACCAATACGGCACACACACAAACACACTGGGAAGGGAATGGAGGTGAAACATAATCAAAACTGCCTCATAGCGAAGGCGAGATCTACGGAAAAAAAAAGACAAAGAGGGCATATGACAAGCATCTGTTCTAGGAAAAAGGGAAGGGCCTAGAAGGAGAGCGAGAGACAAGAGAGACTGACTGTGTTTGATACTACGAAGAATGGAAGGTCAAAGGATACACAGGCACTTGTGTTTTTTGAGGTCTGACAGATCAAACGCAGGGCGATGCATGGGGAATGACAAGCAGACAAGCGCATGCACGCACACAGGCACAGGCACTTAAAAAAAGGCTGCAGGATCACCTTTTTCCCCTCTCAGTTTTTGAATCAGTCTTAAATTAGCCTCTGCTAGAAAACTAGTCAAATAAACGATTCTCTCATTTCTAAGTGTGCTCTATCTAAACCCCTCAAACTGTCCCTGAACTCGTCATCATGTCAATTTGTCTAACAGAATTGTCTAAATTGGTGGCGGTTAGGTGTGTGATGAGATTAAGGGTTTATTTCATAATATGGAAGGGTGCTACAATAAGGGGAAATGAAAAGAGGAAACGCCCACACAAACAGACACGCTCAAAAACACTAAACGTAACACATCGGGCCCGAGGCTACTGGCTCACACAGATGCCCTGCCCCAGATAGATATAGTGATATTTTGATGCAGTCGGAGGAGAGAATAAAACGGAGTGCAGATTAGAAAGAGCGAGTGCGCTGAGGCTCTGCTGTATATGGCCAGGCTCCCCTGGGCAGATTGGCTACCATGTGATGGAGAAGATAGCTATTTTGAGCTCAGGAAGTTTAACCTACTTATCTCCTCTCACTCCTCCTCCCCACACCCTCCTACCTATCCTGCTACCACCCACTCCCTCATTTCATCTCCCTCTCTTTGGCTCTCATTCTTCCCCTATTTTTTTCCTCCCCCCTACATTCAGACCTGCTCCTCACTAGTGGCTTTCCATGTCCACCTGCACCAAAAGGCCCGTTTTCCATTAACTGTTCTTACAACTTTCCCACTGGAAGAAAAATGTGAATATTGAACTGGCAAAAGTAGTCTTCCTATGACTGATTAGACAACTTCTGTTTAATATGTATCCTTGTGTTAAGTTATCACTGTACAAATACTGCAGCTGGTTGGTGATGTGCTTAAAGTGCACAAAATTAATAACTATATGAACAATAAAGGGCACCACCAAACGGGAGAATTTATCCAGTATTTATTACAAAAATTTCACTTATCTGTATGTGTGTTTCTAGCGCTGAATTCCAAAGTAGCATGATCAGATTAAGCTTTTCAGTACTGCAGTAAACACAGTGATTATGTTACAGTTTTCAGATACAATCTAGACGCTGGGCAGATGGAAAGAAAAAGAACATCCTTGCAAGCACCTGCTAGAGCTGAGCAGACTGATTTGAATAATGATAGCATTGATACCACCACTGATATTGGTATCAGATCAATACTAGCGCAGTGGGATCAATACTTTGTTTCTGTCCTCTAAGTTCAGTATGCAGCCCACTGACGTGTGTTAAACAAAACATGTTTTCTTCTTAGAAATAAAGAAATATCCTTCAAACATGCATAATGAAAAATCACTGAACCTTTTTGTGTTGACTGTCAATTTTATTTTATTTTTAGCATATAGCACATTTAAAGAACAGAGGTTGAGCCAAGTACTTTAGAGACAGGCACATTCACATCTTCAGAAGACATGAAAAGCTTTTGTCCTGTTAACTAATTGTAGTGGAGAGCAGAAATCACAGTGATTTAGCGGCTAGTGAAATGTGTTCAGAATTTGCAAATCATGACACAATGCTTGCCTCTACAAAAGCTGCCTTTATTCTGGCCCTGTATCGGATCAATACCAAAATCTGCAGTATCAAACAGCCCTACCATCTACACAGACAAACGTGCTGACACAAAACTAGCCAAGAGCCTGGAGAGATGATGAAGCTGAGTGCAAGCTGACCCCAGTACAGCAGCCAGACCCTGATCTACAAAGGGCGACAAAAGCTATATTTCATATTCAGTGACACTGAACACATTAGTGTTTGGTCCCCATCTATAAATTTCCTTCACTACACATCTTACTAGTCTTAGCTAACATGGAAATTAATTACTACTGGTGTGTCTGGCAGGTGACATCACTATAATAGTTCTGCTTATATTACATGTAATATAATACAAGATGGTTAAATTTGTTCTAGCAACAGTTAATTATTGCCTGACTTTGAATTTTAAATGTTTCATTTTGGGAAGGAAAACCTATTGAGTGATGGCAGGAAACAGGCTTAAGCTATCCATTCATTCCCCCTATAGTGGATGTACTGCTGCAAAATCAATAATCAATATGTGCACATTTATTATTTGTTAATGAGAACATATTGAGTATTCATTACCACTTACAGCATTGATATTTTTGCAGTGTTTCTCACAGTCCTCCCATGTAGGGTCTGAAAATACTAGGCCCCTTGTGAAAAGTGGGGAAAAAATGACATTTTCAATTCGAGGCAGTCACTTGCCCCTTTTATTCCCACACAGGTACATACAAACTCAACAGTACACCCAGGCACACTGTGCCACTACATTGAAGGTAAAACTCTTTTGCTAATCTAGCAATCCTGCTGCTCAGTTGCCTGTTTTGCTGCCATAGCACTAGTTACATACTCACTGCAAAATACTTCAAATTGAGTCTTTTTTTTTTTATTTTTGCAAACCCTCGAGGTTTCAACTTAACTGACTCTGACTTCAGTTGCCTCGAGAGAAACCAAAAGCCTGCTTGAGCTTGGAGTGCTGACGCCGTGTCACAAAGCGAAGCCTTTTCCTTACGTGTTGCCGTTTTTGCATAATGTTCAAGGTTTGTGATGTTTGTTGATGCAAAATGCAGAATGCGAGCAAGAAAATGAAAGGCCTTCAAGACAACGGGCAAACAAAAAGCCAGTTGCACCAAGACACATTTTTTCCTCAAGGGATCTTGTGGACCAAATTTGTATTTCACATTTAAAAAATTCAGTCAAAACCAACGCCTCCAACACATTCTGACCCTCTAATTATATTAAGAAAAACACACACTTTCCACTCAGTTTTGAATATCTAATTAACAAGTCTTTGCCCTGCCCACGCTCAGGCATTATGCATCTTTAGACAAACACGCAACTAAATCATTACACCTGTTTATTCATAATTTCCTGTGTCATCGCTGTCACTTGGCTAACCCTTCATTAATGTGACAAAGGATTAAAAGATTTTAATGCAATTCTATGCCGAGTCCCTCATAAATTTTAGCGCCCCCTCATCCTTTAATTACATCTGACAAGTGCGACATATTTGCATACCATAACCTTGCAGTCTCGCTTGGTCTAGGTCAGGCCTTGTTTTCTCTCCAAACACTGCTGCCAGTTAAATTATAATAAGTTAAAATATGAGTCGCCACCTTGAAGCACTTCAGTCATCCCTATCGTCTTTTCCACAGTCAAATCAAGCACGGTGGCCATTATTAGTCTAAATAATAGGCCCTGTTCTGAAATGTTTCCATTCTGATTAGGTGCCTCGAGCACTGATGATAACAGACGAAAAAGACTCGATTTATCTCAGGCAAAGCCAATCATTTCATAAGAATGATTGGGCCAAATGCAGTTAGCGTGGCAGGTAGAAGAAGCTCTGAGAAATCCTTTACAGCAGAAAGACATCAGTTCGGATATTGTTATTTGGAGCGACTTACTTTGATTCAGTAATTGGCTCATAAATAAGTTAAAGAAAATGAGAAAATCCCTCTTTCTGTTTCTCCTCCTCACTCAAGTCGAGTGTGTTTGCTTGTGCGCTCATCTGTGCTGACTAAACCAAAGTCTCAGGTGCTGTTGTGAACCGCTGACCTCTCTTGTCCATTCATATTTCTGGATGCCTGCTTAGGCAAGCTCAGTGTATTTGAATGCAAGTTCGGAGAGGCACCTGAAAGCTGCTATTAGCTTTAATGTCAACACAACTTGAGCACCGGCTTTATGGGCTGACAAATGCGAAGGGGAAAAAAACGTGGAAGTCACATTATTGACTGGAGGTGCAAAACGTTAAACTGACTTTTATAAAGCCAGTACCTCCCTCAGCTCCAAATCCCGTGATCTCCGTGAGCTCTGCGCAGGCAAAGAGTCCAGACGTATCCGTGGGGTTTGTGTGTTCCCACTGGAGTCATCTTAAGAATTAAGTGGCTTGGTCTTTTAGTATTCCTTCATGACCTAACTCAATCAAATCCTCCTCCTCTCCCTCTCTCTTTCTCGCTTGTCTGTGTCGCTAAAGTAAAAAAAAAACAAAAAAAACCCTCTGTCTCGTGTCTGATAGCGAAAGGTCTCTATAGACACTCAAACACGCAGGACACACACATACACACACGGAAATCTCAGAGGCTATAGAAAGTAAACAGGATTAACTGGCTATCCCTCACTCCACTGTAAACGGCCTGTAATGGCACCACTGCTTCTAAATCCCTCCACCTACCCCCCAACCCCCACTCCCGCTGCCTCCCTTTTCTATTAAACATGGAGGTTAATCCTCAGCCCCCCTTGTCCCTCGCGCCGTAGCCCAGGATAAGCTGTCAGAGCTGGGCTGCTGATACTCAGCACTGCTCCAACAGCCACACAGCCTGGACAGAGCATATGAGTGCATCTTTGTCTGTGTGTGTGTTGAGCATCTGTGTGCGCGTTTTCATTCGCCCAGACTTACATGCATGCATGCAGGCTTGTGCATGTTAAGTGTTTTTAAGTGCATACCACCATATATCAGTGTGTTCGCATGTCTGAATGTGGCTCTTTCTTTCTTTCTTTCTTGCTTTTTTTATTTATTGCCAAATTCAATTTGCCTCTCTCTCTTCTTTTTACACAACCCAATCTCCACTGGAGTAAAAAGCTAACTCTGGAGCACCCTAAAGCAACAAAGTGCACTCAGCACCAGCAGCAACAGCTCCTGACTGAGAGCCATTGACACAAAAACACTAACCCACACACCTTCTGGTCCTGTGCACTGGGTCTAAATGGCAGCACTGGGGGCTGACTGATGAATCACTAATGACTACCACACTCTTCACAGATGTCACAAATGTAAAAAAAAGTCAATGTGTTTTCTTTTTTTTTTTATTTCCCCCCTCTCCTGGCCCTCTATCAGTCAACTCGGTCGACCTGCTTGCTGTGTGGCGAGGGGAAAGTCAATACTGTACGGCTGGAAGAGGAGTCGCAGGAACCAGAAACAGTGGCCGGAATGACCCGTTCGGCTTATGGGTCAAAGCTATTGTGTTTTCCATATTACGGGGAGTTAATGTTTCCCTGGGGTCTGAAATGGCTTCCAGACCCCTGTGAAGTAATTCAAGCTCTGAGGTACAAAAATAATGAATAACTGCAGTTCCTTACCTGAAGGCCATCCCCTTATTTTGACCCTCTTTACAGTTAATAGAAGGGAAAAATAGAACAGAAGGGAATAATAATACTAATAAATCCTAAAGCAGGACACGGAAATCTTGAGGCTTACAAACCAGCTGATTATCTCAGGTTTACGCAATTTACTGAGTCCTTCCTTTAAAACAGGGAGGTCATCTAAAAGTTGCGACGCCAGTCAGTGTCACTACTGTCAACTTGGCTTATCCATGTTTGCGTTGGATTAAATGACTTGATCCGTCTCAGGAAACGTTCAAGGCAGCTGTCACTTGCACGGCTTCATCCAAGGTTGGGGATAACAAGAAACAGAAGTGAATGTGACTGTGACAGGAGTTTTTCAATGCCGTGTCTGCACTGGCAACTAGATGCTACCCAACAGTGGGATTCTTGTAACTATGCTGTTAAGAAGACTAAAAATGCATTCAGCTTAAATAAACTCAATTAGATGTTCTCATTTCTCAGTTTTCAATGAGTACGGCAACCATGAAACCCTTTATTTCCTCCCTTCTTTTTCCTTGAGACTGAAGCATTTATAATATGCTGCAACTCACTACAATATTCTGCCTCTAACTTAATTTTTCTTTAGAGCAATGGCATCAGAGGCACATTTGGTATGCGGTAATATTTGCTATAAAAAAGGGGTGTAACATTAGCCAGGGGGATGTATAAGAAACTTACCTCCAATATTCATACTCTTTTAACTGTATTTGTTTCTTTTTGGTGCGACCAGGTAGGGGTACTGATGAATTCCAATTTTTTTTTGTTCCCAATGTTTGATCTTCTTCTGCTGACAAAAGCTATGCTAAGTACAGTACGGATTTTTCAGAGCTTTTTTGTGGGAAACACTGACCTGCCATTGCTGTAAACAGTAAAGCAGATGGCCTGGCAGCTAAACAATGAGCTGATAGAAATGCATTTTAGAAAAAAAGAAAAAAAGCAAAGGGTAAATGCACGGCATCGGTGAGCACAATATAGAAGCAATGCGTTATGCCGAACAGGGCCACATAAGTGCACGGCTCTTTATCTCTGCAATGCTGGTTGTTAATGCATTACAGGTGAGTGCAGAAAACATCCACTTTCCATCTCTCTGGCCCTCTCTCTCTCCCTAAGCTGCCTGCGAGCCGAGACCAGACTACCTTTTCTGTTTGGTTGAACATTTCCTCCACCCTCCAAATCCTCTGTTCCTTACAATCACTTTCCATTTCTGTGACACACACAGTTATTCTCCAGCGCTTACTAGAGAACTAACCATTAAAAGAGAGAATCACAAAAGAGATTTTAATGTGTGACAAAAATGTACCCAAACCTCATCTCCTTTTGTTCCTTTGAATATTTTAAGCAACCGGTCTTCTCGTGGGCTTTGAGTACAAGTAATCAGAGAGGCAAATTAAGAGCCAAAGCCAAGGGGGAGCATTTTGTGACCACAGTGTAGGGGTCAGAGCTGCAGCATAAAGTGAGAATGAAAACTGGAAATGTTAACAAGGTGAACAGGGGTAAAAAAGAAGTGACAAGGGGGGGGGGTCTTACAAGAGATTCGCAGGTAAAAAAAAAAACAGCTAAAAGGAATAAGGGAAGCAAGAAAATGGGTAAAAATAATGAATTAGAGGTAAGGTGTAAAATAAATGGGGTGATAGTGTGAGGTGTTACACAGTGAGAGAATTAGGGTCCTTTGGGTGGATCTACGAGGAAGGTGATCGGGTATTTAGATGACCATTAGAGCAGGAGAACAGGTCAGTGAATCAGAATGTGCATTACCATTAACTGCTAAAAAGCCCTCTTTTGTCACGTCAAACACACACTGTGAGCCACGTGAACTATTTATAGAGGAACACGTTATGTGCTCCAGGCAAAAAAAAAAAAAAAGTCACACAGAGACACAATAAAATCTCTTCCTTCCTCCCGTCGCCTCGCCTCTCTCACATCACACGGGACTGAAAGAGTCCGACCTTCATCAAGTTTAAGCTCAAAAACAAACAAACAAAAATAAACCCCAAACTTGCATAATGGGAAGAATGACAGCCAGTCAACATATAATTAGACAAACACACAGTGATCAAAATAGCCATTTATACAGTACTGTGTCACAGTTTTAAAACTGACAGTCCCACTCAGGCTGCGCTCATTGTTATGAAGTAAGACATCTCACATAAAGCTCTGCTAGTCATGCCAGCCTCACCCATCCATATCCTTCTGTTAACTCAATAAATGACTTAAGAGACGTAGTTCTCGGTGATATGTCTGACGGGGATAGTGGCTGGAGTCTGCGTACAGAAAATCAGCTCACTGACCTGCGCTCCCTCTCCTCCTGGTAGTAGTTGCCTCGTTAACACCCCAAAGTCCCACAGAGTACATCAGGCTTTGCATAGGTGACTCACCGGGTCTTTAGCTTGCTGCGCTAACACGGCGTAGGTGGATATTCTGCTGCACAGGCATTTGGTATGGACAGCGGTTGACGCGAGCGTTTGGCAGCCTTCTGTGCCCCAGTTTTCTGCGCCAGCTTCCCTGGAGGTGGAGAGAAGGGTGGGGTGGGGAGGGGTTGGTAGAGAGGGTGTGGGGAGGTGGCACATGGGACATAGACAGTGACTGTGAGACACATAAAAATAAAACTGTCACATGACTACACATGGATACAGGAGGTGAGAAAAAAAAAAGCCCAACAACTTGTGAAAAGGGGACAGAAAGTTTTAACGGACTCGTTCCTCCCCGTCGAGCTCCCCGAGCTCAGCCATTCACGGCATATACGTTTAACATTCAGCGATCGGCACTCGGGCACCGCCATGCTCTTTTACTCCTTTACAGCATCACTCCACTTGTCCTTCTCCGTGTTCAGCAACCTAAACACTTTCTTTCACGTCTTTGTTCATCCTTTTTTTTTCTTTTTCCCTTTTATCTATCCCATCTCCCTTTACATGGAAGAATGCCCTTAGAGTCTGGGGGAAAAATGAAAAGGATTGCATCGGCAAAAAGTTAACAAAAACCAGTGAGGCCTAAATGGTGTATGGGGCTTATGTGGAACTAAATGGTCAATTGCTTTGACACCTAACACATTACTGCAAAGGAAGCAAGCGGCCAGAATCTCGTACAATAGAACCTTGAACGCTTTATTGCTTGGGATCTTTACCGTCTTTTTTGGCCACCCGTTGCCTCCCTCCTTCCCACCCTTTCACTTTTCTATAAAAGCTCCCAACGGAAGGTCGAGTGTGGAGGTCAATCAATAAGAAGTGAACTAATTACCCTGAGAGTTCACACTGCACATTAACCTTACGATTAACCCTGGATATACTTTTATTTCAGTTGCCAGAGACAGGTGAAAGCCATAGAGATGTTCTAATGGGGTCAAGAAGGCCAGCTTCATGAGTTACGGCAAAAGAAGGAGCAAGTAATGTGTCAGTGAGAAATATTTTTGTTTCTTTTTCTCCTCTGTCCCTTTCTCTGTGTTTTGAAGCGGGTGTGGCAACGTCCAGGATTTAAAGTAGAAACATCAGAGCTGATGACAGTTAGAGTGGGTTCAGTTTCATTGTTAATCCAGTCCGATCAGGCCGCAGGCAAATAGTCGCGATAAAGCAGATTAAGTGAGTATAAAACTTTTAGAAATGTCACCTCAAGATTTGAAACAGCATGAATGTTTGCTAAACTTTCATCTTTTGTCATGAATATTTTAGGTTATAGTAAAATACTTCGCAGGCTATATTCAATGTAGCATGCAAATATATGGAGTAGGTGTATAGGATTTTTTTTTCTTTAACCAAAGCCTCAAAAACCTTTTGCACAGATATCTGACAAACTGTACTTTCCAAAGTACAGCCTTTTGTTGTAGCATGTAGGCACAACAATCTGACCACAAGAGACTCGGTTTGATTTCAAGCAGCAGTGGCCTGCTTGAAAAAGAAAAAAAAAATCAATTATTTGAAGCTAAAGACAACTCCTGTTACTGTGGTAATAGTTGCCGGTTTCAAAACAAGGATCTTTAGCAGGGGAAGAAGGGGATCTATGTGAGAACAAATGCTTCCCAGCAGGGATTTTGGGTGATGAAAACGTACCTAGCGACTCATCTTTGTGAAAGAAAACACTCTGTACTTGATATCTTTATCACGGTAACAAATAAATTTCCACCAATTTAGAAACCAATTTAAAATGTCCATTTTTTGAAAATCATTTTGTTAGTTAGCAAACAACACAAACTTTGTGCTGCTCATTTTGTTCTATACACATTTATGGAGTGGGAGGAAAGATAAAATACAACTGGAGAGGTATATGCTGTTCTTTCTCTTCTGCTTTAGTGAAGAACTTAATTACCTCATTCCAAAGTAATGGCATTGAGTACCCTCAGCAGTGGATGGAGAGAAAATTTAATAAAGCGTTGGCTGTTTCAGGACATCTATTTATTAGGATTTATATATACAGCCTATTTATTTGAAAGTTATTAAATATGCAGAAATCTATAGTTTAGAATGAAATTATTATCCCCTTGTGAAACTTAAAGTTTTGTAAACATTTCCCCATGTTTTTTAATATAACATTATTTCTACTTGCAGACAATAACAGAATTATTGTCGATGGGTCAATGTTATCATCCTCCTGAAAAACTGACCTTTTATTGAGCCGTAGCACAAACCACTGCTGCAATAGTGTGCGTTATCTTTGTAATGCTCTAAGCTTGTAAAATCAAGTTAAATGAAGTTAAAACTTTTTCCACATAGTACAAAAACTTAAGCAAGGGTTTGAGCTGCCACTTGAGAAAAAACTAAATTAATCAGTATAGACTTAATAAAAACAATTGTTGATGCTCACAAAGCAGGAGACGGATAAACAAAGTTATCAGAGTGTTTCAAGAACTGTAGTGAGAAGTATCATCAAGAAGTTGAAAGAGAGCCACACAGTGTAGAACAAGCCGGGCAGAGGTAGGAAACAAATCACAGACTCTGAAAAGAAAACTAGTGAGATGTGTCCAAAAACAACAGAACTACCAAGACACGCGGAAATGACTTAGTCAAGCTGGGAACTGCGGTCTCAAAAAAGACCATCAGTAGGACCGTGAACAGGACTGGACTTTGAAGTCTCAGACCAGGAAAAACGCCACTTCAAGCCAGAGTGAAGGATGCCGAGTACAAGCTGAAGAAGGATCATGCAAACTGGAAGCACATCCTTTGTTCAGATGAGAATAAACTAGACTAAACTACTGCCTGTGCTGGAGAAAGAGGGAAGAGGTGTAAAACCCAAAACAGAACAGCGTCTCTACAGTGAAACACGGTGGTGGTAGTATTATGTTGTGGGGACGCTTCAGTGCGTCTTGAAGTGGGAATCTGGTCAAGGTGGAAGGAATCGGAAATGTGAAGATTCTGAAAGTAAACCTCCAGTAGTCGGCAGCAAACCTGAGTCTGAGTTGTTGCTTTGTCTTCCAACACGACAACAACCTTGATGAACTACCTCCAGAAGGCCAAAGAGAATGTTACTGACTGGCTTAGGCAAAGCCCTGACTTGAATCAGTGACAATGTGTGGGCTGAACTGAAGGCCATGACATCCGGAGGAGCATGAGAGAGCAAATGACTGCAGGCTGTTATCCAGCAAAAAGGATACACAACTGACTATTAGGCCTCACAGGGACTGATTTTGACTCTTGTAGTTTTTTGTTTTTGTGACATACTTTTTTTGTCTATGTGCAAAGTATCAAAAAGCTAAGATGTTTGGAAAAGTCCTTGCTCTCTTTAACAGCACTTGGGAAATGCTTTGACTGTAAAATCTCTATATCTTTAACAATTAAAAATTTAAATGAGAGGAAGCTTGGCTGACAGCTTCACTTCAATAAGATTAACAAGCTGTTTTGATTAGTTTTGTCTTTATGGTATCTTAGCTTTTTATCCAACCTTTGGGGAAATAACAGAAGGATAGCTTTCAAAGAGGAATTCAACGATACTCCTCTGTGATGCCCGCTTAACACAGCTCTGTTGCACAAAACTCTGGATTTGAGAGCATAAATGAATGAAATAAACAAACACGCTGAATGGTTTCTGGTTCAAGTTAAGAAAACTTTACTGTTGCTTTTACACCCGTCCATCAAAAAAAAAGCAAACAGACAGTTAAAAAGTTACATGCTCTGCTTGCCACTTACATCACGTTAACTGCAGATCAGTAAAAAATACCACTCAAGACTATTTCTGCTCTGACAGGCCACTTATATATGATCAGTTTGACTGTAAATGACAAGAGTGTATCAACATTAACCCTCAAAAGTATGTCTGAACATGAAGGACTGCAAACAGGATCATAAACCAGACACATGCACACACACATACACTGACACTCAAATCAAAATGTCACTAATAAGATGTGAGTACAATCCCCTGATGATCATCATCTGCACTATGACACTTCAAAGACTAAGGATCAGAAAAAGAGTTACAGCAGTGAAGCTTAGAGACAGCTTGACAGGTATCAACATGGTGCAGGGCTTTGTGTGTTTTTGTGTGTGTTTGAGAGAGCGACAGATAGAGGAAGATTTAAAAAAAGACAAGGCGGGAGAGCAAAAGAATGGCAAGGATGAGGAAATATGTGTGTGGTATTTTTGCTGCTTTGGCTTGTGTATACGTCATTTATTTTACCGACCACTGTAGCTGAATAAGGCCCAGTCACAGAGGCCTAGATGGTCTAACTGGTCATGAGGTAAAAATGAGCATTCCCTGGCTGGTTGCTAGTGCTTGCTGGAGAGAAAATGATCGCTAAAGCTCCAATCACACAGACCTACAGTAACCCCCTAGCAACCACCTGTTTGTGGGGGGAAAACGTGTGCTTCTCAACCAGTCAGCAAAAAAATTGAAGATACTCCTTGTGACGGCTTTGTTCACTATGAAAGTGTTGGATTTGTCTACAAGCACGGGCCAGCTACTCTCCGAGCTGTCCTGCCCTAAACAGCCTCCCACTGGTGTCTCGTCACACCCCTGAGCAAATATATATTTTTGCCTCTGCTCTTTGTCTGACTTTCTGTTTATCCTGCTGTTTGCCATGTTGTGTCCTGCCTCATTCTTACATATTCCCCTGAGTTTTGGTTTGTCCTTTTATTATTATTATCATTTTTTTTGTTGGCTTTATCCTGCTTTTCCCTGCAGTGTCCTTTGGTCACAGTCTTTGTAAGTTTATTAAAATATATTTGGTTTATTTTATCTTGCATTGGAATCCTGATATTTGCAAGAAAACAACGGAAAAACATTTCTTAATAGGCAAACGTCCATCTGAAACCCATTTCTGACATTTCACTAATTACCATGGTTATACATCCCACAACAATGACTAGCTGACCACTTTTACAGATCTAATTTGTTGAGGAACTATATTTTTGAACTCTAAAAGGTTGCACTACGTGTTGGGAAATTATGCTAACACACAAATCGACATTTTTTTCATAGTCATATGTGCTGGTTAGCTTATATATGACCTCCCAAATGATGTCCAGTTAAGTACTTCCAAACGGCTTTGCTCACATAAGTACAGGGACGTGAAGTGTTACATGTTTTTAATGGTTAATTTATACATGGACATGAAAGCCTTTAATTTACTGCTCCAAACATTCAGACTGCATGCAATAAATAAAGACACACACACAGACACACACGGTATTCTACACTAGTCTCAGCAGAGAGGAAGTTGGCGTAATGAGAAACTATCTGACAGCACACAGCAGGGAGGGATCGCTAAAGATAACACCACACACACGCACACACACACACACAAACACACACCGGCACACAAATACACATTATCTGTGACCTCTTTGTTTTGTCTGCTGAGTTTCAAGCTTAATTGACTGCTAACCTTCATCTACCATAGCTATACTCCACTGTTGGTTTTTTGTGCCTTTCAGCAGAAAGTCAGCTTTGACTTTTATTTGGTTTTATGTCGCACACAAAGTTGGCACAAACCCTGAATGCTGGCATTGTAGATCCACTACAGCTACGGCTTCACAACACTGCTGTGACTCCCACTGGGCTCATAACAGTGTTAGATTATCAGTTAGGATCAGAGGGTGAGAAAAGATTAAAAGGACGCAGCTTTTGTGATTTTGTGGGATGAATAAAGTATTCTGATACTTTTGTTATAGCCTTTGAATGGACCAGGAACTGCTGACAGCTCTTCTTATCATGGAAAACAGGTACCAGATGTACAAACAGGTCTCTATATTAGTACAGTTGGTAGATAGGCTATGGAATCCAAATGTATACTGCAAAGAGCTCCACCTGGCATTATAAGAAAAAACTACAAGATGTGTAAATATACATAAAATCAACCTGCTTTCTAGAATTGCTGTAACCGACACATCTGCTCTTTGGTCTTGACAAAGTTTTATTAAATGAATGCTAGAGTTGGTGATAACCCTCCATGCTCAGTGGGGATTACACAGTTTACACACACATTAAACAAGAGTTTGTAACTCGACAATGTGCTCATTGAGGGCTGCTGCTGCAAGGCACTGCGCTGCTTTGCATTGCAATAAATATAACCATTAGTATCCTAACATTTAACATGTGCACTTTATCTTTAGCTGCCTTAAAGGGTTACATAAGAATCAGAACTGCAGCTGATAGGGATCTTATCATTTTGAAGGTGATTTACTGTATTGGACAAACTGAAATTTTGACCTGTGATAGTGTCAGATTGCAAGGTTAAGAGATCACCAATGGAATTACTCTTAATCCTGTCAGAAATGCTTACAAATATGAATTATATCACTGAGCTCGGACATTTCTCTCAAAAATGTGTATGTCTGCACAAGATGTTGATTAGTAGCACTGTTGTTACCAGATAAGCAAAAATGTTGACCTGCCAGTGGCAGAAACCTATTAAAATGCTTCCCATTTTGCTTCCTAATTGCTGGTAGAATGTTTTTGTGGCTGTTAAGAAAAAAATAGGAAAAATACTTTCCGAACAACAGCGTAAATTGACCTTTTATGTCTACTGAGAATAAATTGGCACCAAATCTTGCCTGAAAGGGCAGTGCTATGAAAGCCAATTGCCCCCTGTTAAGCAGCAAACAAAGGTTAAACATGCTTTGAATGACTAAAACTGAATGGCTTGATGAAGGGATTTCAGCTGTATGAAAGTGTAGTGATGTATTGCCAGCACCTTTATAGTCATATTAAAAAAAAAAAATACAGGACATGGACTTTTTCCCAATGAACCAAACTTTGTTGAAAAGCTGATAAACAAAACCTAAAACTGACATTTTGCCATAATTTTTAGAACTTCTCTGAATCCATAAAACTAAAAACTGTTTTTCTAGATAAGATAGGGGGAACCAGTCCTTTTTAAACCTCCGGCATCTTGGATCTAGTATTCTCTTTCAAACTGTGTGGTGTCAAGCTCTAATGAGATCTCTCAAGGTCTGAGAAAAAAAAAACATGATTTGAATGCCTAAGACTAGGACAAAGGTTTCTAAATGAAATCTCCAGGTTATTTGAAATACATGATTCCACTTCGCGGAAAAGTTTGTCCAGGGTTAGATGCACCAGCAAATACAGCCCAAATGCAAACTGATGCAAGAGCACTTCCATTCAATGGTGTGTTTATTTATATCATTTAAGACAAGAGGTAGCATACATTTGGCATTAGAGATATGCCTTTACTATGAAAACACCTACAAGAAGCTGTTTCTGCTAACTTTTAAGGTCAAGAGCTTATCTTTGTTTCTACGGGAAAAAAACTACATGTACTGGTATGTTTAAATAACTGTAGGTCATGCTTTAACATTTCACCTTCAGCTTTTATTCATAAGAGACCCAAATATCCCAAATATGTCTCTTCAACCACCAGCGTGCTAAAGGTACAGAACAAAATGCACATTGGGTCTTTATAGACAGGCTGCGCTTTTACAGTAGATGTAAGCAATTTTAGCCGCTTTAATCCACTTATCTGAATCAGTTGGTACCATTCAATATATAGTCATAGCTAAGCATTTAAACCAGTTTTACACGAGAAAATGTTGTTCTACACAGCTGTCAGTGATTTAATAAGGATTAACATTATCAGTTAATTTCAGCTGCTGGCAAATGCTGTCAAAACGATTTAGGAGATGTATGCAAAAAATAGTTTAGTCCATTTTAAGTTCATTGCTCGACTTCCCGGGACTCATTTTGGTGTTGTCAAATGTTTGCAAAAAATCTTTTCCTGTGTTCTTCAATGGTCAGAAATGCAGCGAAGCAAAGGAGGAAAACAATAAAAATGTGGAAGCGGAATAGGCAAACAGCAATAAAGCGCAAAGAGGTGAATAAAGCATTGGGGAATGACAGAATTATTTCACGCATAGATGGAAATCAGTAGCACGAGAATCACAGAAAGTTTTGTCCTCATTACAGAAAAGAATTCTCTGAAGTCAAATTGCTATAAAGTCTTTAGACGACTGCAGGACCAGGTATAATGTCCACTGCATGAAATTGTGAAGACAGTGAGCAAATTGCCACAGACAGTGTGTAACCCAGTGCTGTAAAGCTTTTTGAAGAGAAGAGAGAGTAAAGTCATTGTCTATGGCAGAGGGAGAGCTGGTGATAGACAGTGGAAACAGAGAGCTAATGAGTCATAGGCAGAAGGACCAGTGTGAAGGGGAGGGTTTGCTGTACTATCAAAGAATTGTGAGTATTATGGAAGTAAATGACCTCAAGAAGGAAATGATTCAGATATACCACTGTGTTCAGATTCATCAGCGTACATGTGAATCAGTGGTATCATATCGCAATGATAAAAACTTATGATAACAACTTATGATAACAACTGAAGTATGTACTTATTGCTCACTTGTGAATTTATATAGTAATATTTTTTCCATCAGTATCTATACTATATACTGATCTGTACTATGTACAGAAGAAGACTGTACATAGTGCATTTTGTTTTGATAATCTCAGGTTATTTTAACTACTACTAATATAGTTTACACTGTATTAGTGTAAACTACACTGCATTTTTCATATAGTATGTTTTTCCTTATTTTGTATTAGCATTTACACATATAAATAATGTGATTAACTGACATATTACAGTCAAACTAACTGCTCAGTTACACTAGAGTAGAAAATAAGACAGAAACCATGTTAGAGATATCAAGAAGTAGCCTGGTGAGTGCATGAAACTTTTCTAAATAGATGAAATAAGATCTCTCAGACAGACTGACAAAAAGTCTGTGTCGATGACCACAAGACATCTGCACTGCTCTTCAAAACAAGGAACTTGACTCAGCTGATTGCCAACTGGTTGCATTCTGATCGGTTCCCAACCAACATCGCACACACCGCTTTCTTATTCGTATTACAAAGTGAAGTGTGAGCACTGCATGTAATGCTGCAAAAGATATGACAATCCACAGTAGTAAAACAAACAGAGAAAAGGTTGTAGTTAATTAAAGTATTGAATTTAGCTGCTACAGTATCAAGGATGAGATATGTGCACGATATCATCTTTCAAAAGCTAACAAATATTTGTTGAGATGGCTGTTTGGGTAATATGTTTGCACTGGATCTGCTTTTATGCACTGTGTATTTTTACCTTCTTCTTTTAGGGTTTTTTTTGTGAGGTTTCCTGACATTTTTGTACTGCTCTTATTTCTGCATTTGTGACTCCTGTCTGTGAAATGTGTTACATAAATACATTTTTCTTGCTTTCACACTTGTGGCGTACGTGAGGAAAAACAGAAGCCATCTGTTTTTATTGTTGCCCTGTATGAGGTGCACCCTGATTCCAAAGAGACAACATACTAAGCAAGATTACTAAACTCTGCGGGCAGTGGCGACATGTCATGGATTCAAAATGTTTAATCACATTGTGATTATCTGCTTGTACTTTATAAGAGAACACAAGGGTCATCCTGGTGTCACAGCTTTCTGTTGCCATGTTAAATCCAACGGGTTGGATTTTAATCCGGTCAAGACATTTTTAAATGTTACTCCTTCCTCTTACTGAATTTCCTGATGCTCCAGCTGTTTAAATGTGAAACTAAAGTTTTTTTTATTTACTGCTTAATTTTTATTCTTCAAATGTAATTTGCAAATGCAATTTATGTTATTGTATGTCCGTGTCATTGTGTGTAAGATGCACTAAATAGTATTTGTTTGGCCAACATGTTTGAGGGAACTCTTCAGGTAAAAATACAATATCAAGTGTTATGTTATAGCATTTATATTGTTTAGATATTTGTGGGGCCATATTTAGAATCTTTTTTAGTTATTGTTGAGTCAATATCTGCTATAGCATGTCATGCTGCTGTAACCTACTATTACTGCTACAACAACATGTACTACAACAGTAATGAGAATTACAGGAAACTTTTCGAAAACACAGGAACAAAGCAGAAAAATTAATAAAACAATTTAGCACAATGGCATTAAATTTGAGTTACTGAAAGCACGTGGAGCTAAATAAGGTAACATGCATGTGTATTCTATTACCTACTTGTGATTACATCTTTCATTCATAATTGGGCGGGTTAGGGGTTTTCTTTCTTTTTTAATGTGTTGTTTCATTATGGATTTTTTTCTGACTGATTAAAATGTTGTATTTATTTTTTAAACAACCAAAGAATAAGATCAACAGCAGTAGTACCGTAAAGTTTTCTTTTAACAAAACTTTTTAAACTGCGCTGTTTATCTGAATATAATACTGCATGGTATATACTGCTAGGGATCTAGTCGGAACCAAGGTTGAATCCAGTGGTGAAAACAGGAAAACAAATGTGTAGAAGAGATTATCTTTTCTGATAGACATTACTTCTGTGGCTACCAGGGAGCCAGACAGCACATTTACCAGGCGGGGAGTAAATCCTCGCCTCTTACTATATAGCTCGAAAGCACTGACACAAATCTTCACATGACTCAAATCATCTCTGCTTCCTCAACGCTACATACCACCTACTGTGAAGGATTGAGTAGTACACATTTGTTGTGGTATACTGCAGCAAACATATCTGCCAGAATATAAGCCCATGCTTGTGTGTGTCTGCATGCAAATCCAGATTTGAACTGATTTTAAGCGTTCCTCTGTTCCACCGGCCGATGTAAAGACTGGTCTTATAACCAGAAGAACATGCTATAAGATTATGGGAAGCTTGTCGTGATGTTTACATGCAAGGCTGTATAGATTATGTTTTTGAATGTACACGAGACATTTATTGATTTGAAGGCTGTGTTTGGTGAAATGACTCAAAGAAAAACATAATTTACGCGTCTCTTCTGATGCACGCATCGCTTTTGTGGCAGGGTCAGTGCAGGACATAAAGGTTTGTGCCTTGCGGTTGCCTCCACTCACCAGTCAGCTGCAGATTACATTAGTGATGCACAATGACACTTGCTTCCTTTCTGATCTGATACCCAAAATAACCCAGTCTGGTATTGCCAACAAGAGTGCCAACACAGATCCTTGTAAAGCTTAAGCATTAGGAAACGATATAAAAAGTAGGCTGTAGCATTTTATTCCTCATCTTGGAGTATTCTGATGCTTTTGACACTTGCCTGCAAGCAAGAGATCATCATAGTTCTATTTTTCCAATCTCCTTTTAAAGTTGCGAGGAACCTCTCTACTGCTTACACTGCATTTTTCAAAATACCACTGTGACCAGTTGCAGTTGGGTCTCTTTGATTTCATTATGGCTTTGCTCAGGTGGTAGACCAGGTCATCTAACAATCAGAAGATCAGTAGATTGACCCTAACTCCTCCTTGGGCATGATAGTAAACCCTGAGTTGCCTTTGATGCAATCATTAGCTTGTGTGTCAATGGTAGAAAAAAGTGCTTAGGTACAGATAAAACCACGGTACTAATGTGTGTGTGAGATTGGGTCAATGAGCCAATTGAGGGCTCAAACAAGAGTTTGAGCCTTCAAAGTGGCCTAATCAAGAGTTCACTATCTACTATGGACCTCAAACTAGCATGAAGAACAAACCTCAGCTATTGTGTCAAATTGACGTAATTTTATGTTGAGCATCATCACTGGTAACGAAAGCTATGTTTCTAGCTCCAACCCAGAAACCAAACAGTAGTCGGATTTTCAGGGCTGGAGTTGTGAAACCATTTCTTACACAGAGCACATGACTGTACTGAATGATGTATGTAGCCTCTCAAAATGCACTAGCCATCAAGAACAATGAATCGCAATTTCATTGTTCTTGACAATGACAATAAATAAATACTACTAGCTACTATTGAAGAAAGGTAGTACTGCACATGTTTAATCAAAAACACACACAGTATTGGCAATAAAATGCATATCACAGTATCACAGGGCTGAGCTGATTTCTCTCTCTGAACTGAAAAGTCGCAGCTCTGTCTTTGTACAGCTTTTAACTGTGGTATTACTTTAATCTGCGTTTGATTTTATCATTCTGAAGAAAATGACATTCTGCAATTTTAGGAATTGAAGGCTCCTATTGTATAAACATGAGCATACAAACTAAACCCGAGATGGATTTAAATGACTTCCCAGCAGTCAGTGATAAACGTTGCCATAGCTACACACTCTCTTTTCTTTACCTGGATGCTGCCTGCCACTGCTTAAAACCCCCAAAAAAATCAGTGACAGAAAACTGTCTCAACCTTTCTTCTCCTCCTCAGACCCACCGCGTCGGCTCACACATATAAACTGATGTAGTTTGTGTATGACGATCAGAAGGAAGTACTTTTTAAAAGACTTCTTATTGTATAATTTTTTTGATTATAATACATGTGCCTCAAGTTACTCAGCTCAAATAGACAAATACTTTAAATGTGAAGAATGAACAAAGAGCTCAAACTCCTAAATCATATAAAGACGTTCTTCATTTGGGTCATGGGTCTAAAGATGGACGATATCTTTTGATGCACACACTGTGAAGCCAATTATAGCAACTTTTTTTGATCTTTGATATACCGACAAAGAAATAAAATTGATTTGACCTAACATGACCGGACTTCTAGTTTCTGGGCACGGTTAACTTCCTGAGGATCCTCAGGAAGAACCGCCTCACCCAAAGATTTCTATGGCTTCTCCATAGAGAGCATACTCACATACTACATCTGTGTGCGGTTCACCAGCTGCACAGCGGCAGAGAAGCAAATGCTTCAGAGGCTCATCATCACTGCCCAGAAGCTGATCGGATACCCTCTCCCCTCCCTGGAATATCTTTACAATTCCCGCTGCCTCAGAAAAGCCCAGAGCATCCTGAAAGATCCATTCTGCCCCGGACACTTTCTGTTTGAAGTGCTGCTCTCAAGCAGATGTTTCAGGACATTAAAAAGAAGGACAGACAGATTAAAAAATAGTTTTTATCCAAATCCTTAACTCTGCTAAATGCTGCTGGAACTGTGCATTCAAAAAAGAAAGAAAGAAAATCAATCATGCATGAATGCCTACAAAGTGTGAAGCATCTCGTATGTATGAGATGAAAAACTTTCCCTTTTAGAATTTTGTATGGTTACTTTTAGAGACTTTAGAGTTCTTAAATATAATATATAGTAAGATTTTCTTTTTAGCTGCCATATTTTAAACCTATATGAGATATTTGCACTGATGCAGTTTCATTGAATTTCTTTGCCTAAAAGAAATGACAATAAAGATATTATTTTTACGCTTTGTTGTACTCATTCTGCTACTGCTGTATGTATCTCTACAATATTAGATGTCAGATTTCTTGCATGTGTTCACGTGCATTTTCCATTGTTATACCTCTCTGACCTGTCTTCCCCATGTGATGCTTGTGTAATGTATGTATTAGTGGTGCAATGGATCGCGGTTGATCTGTAATCCGAACCGATCCCACTCCACGGTTCGGCACGCCACGCTATGATATCCCATTGCGCGTCCACTTCAGTGACAAGATTGTACCGAGGCATGTATGAGCAGGAAAAGTTTAAAGTTATGGCTGAACTGTCCCAGGCATCTTATATTGCCCAACTACAAACGGGTGGACCTTCAGGTCAACGGAAAGCTACGTGACCGTGACCGCTCATTATATCACAGCGGAGTGGTAGATACAAAGCCCTGTACTGCCCTATATTGCACCTTAATTTGCGTGGAATGAGTCTTGAGTTGAATGTTTTTAATAGGCAAAAAATACTTAAAAAGTTAATAAGTAAATGTTAAAATTTTGTCTTTTTTTCTTTTCTGCAGATCCAAAAATTTATCCGATCCGTGACTTAAAACCGTGATCCGATCCAAACTGTGAGATTTTTGATTCGTTGCAACACTAGTATGTATGGTTGGAAGGGTAAGATGGCGCTGGCGAGGCTGGCAGCCTTAACCCAATTTTCCTCGGGATGAATAAAGTATTATCAATCAATCAATCAATGCCTGGGCAGGAAAGCCAATTCTAACACAACACAAAGCTGTGACAGTGCACAAAATTGGATGTTGCTGCTAATGAGCAGATTTTAAATGTAGCTGTTTCACATATATCTTCACCTCTGAAGCACAGAAGATCACACTGCCAAGGGGCCTAACAAAGTTTAGTGTAAATGTGACTTATGATCGAATGCTGCTTATTTGTTCCTAAGTTATGGTGTTAAACAAAGGCTAGATCATTTATTTATTTATTTAACAGTCATTATTCACTTATGAATTCTTGAGTTAAAGCCAAAAACTTGACCTTTAAGTAACAGAATCTAATTAGCTTAGCCTTGAGTCCGAGTGAACATTCGTGCCAAATTCCAAGAAATTCCTCAAGGTGTTCTTCCAACTAGGACAGTCATCCAGGCATAAAAGATAAAGTAGCCATATCAAGGCCAGACTTTGAATATTACAAAATATTTTTTATAGAAACGTACAAAGGCAGCTTACAACGTCATTATTCCTCCTCCAGCCGAGTGAAAATTGAAATAGGTCGTTATTAAAGACCGATGCGCAGTTCGTGCTCACTATTCATTATCCTTGTCATGTCTGATGTTTTATGTGGTTGTCACCAAAATGTTCTTTCCTAATTCCTCCCCGATTCTTGTGTAGGGAGAATGCTTTGTCAGTGACCTCTACTATCCAAATCTGCTTCTCTCTGCCCTTAAGCTAATTTATAAGCTTCTTTCTCGGGATTATCTTCCTTCCTGGTGTGCAAGCTACTGAGCACACAGGAAAGCTAGACATACAGATTTTAGCTACAGCCATAAATGGTCTGCCATTCTGCCTGCCTCCACTCTGCGTTACCACAAATATGCCGCATACAGTGGTGTGAAAAAGTGTTTACCCCCCTCCTGATTTGTTAGTGTTTTGCATATTTGTCACAATTACATGTTTCAGATCATCAAACAAATAGAGTTTTTAAATGATGATTTAATCATTTAAAAACTGAGTTATACAAACCTACCTGTCCCTGTGTGAAAAAGTAATTGTCCCTCTTGTTAAATCATGAAGTAACTCAGAGTTTAGTTTTTACTAAAGACACTCACTGTCAAAACAAGAAATCATTTAACCTTTCTGACAGAGTGAAAGAGTCTAAAAGATCTCAAAAAGCAACACATTATGCCACAATCTAAAGAAACACCAGAGAAATCAAGTCAGAGGCATCTATCAGTCTGGACAAAAATGATCTGCATGGTGGAGTTCAAGGAGAGGGCCACTGCTAACCAGAAAGAACACAAAGGCTTGTCTCACATTTGCCAAAAAAGACATCTTTATGACCCCCAAGACCTTTGGGCATTTTGTGGACTCACAAGAGAAAGTTTAACCTTTTGGAAGATGTATGTACCATTAAATCTGGCACAGCATTTCAGAAATGAACCATCATACCAACAGTAAAACATGGTGGTGGTAGTGTGGTTTCTGTGGCTGTTTTGCTGCCTTAGGACCTGGAAGACTTGCACCATGAATTCTGCTGTCTACCAAAACTTGCTAAAGGAGAATGTCCAGCCATGAATGTCAGTTCATGAGCTCAAGTTGAAGCACATTTGGGTTCTGCAGGAGGACAGTGATCCAAAAAACACCAGCACGTAGACCTCTGAAAGGCTTAAGAAAAATAAAATGAAGACTTTGGAGTGGCCAAATCAAAGTTCTGACCTGAATCTGATTGAGATGCTGTGGCATGACCTTAAAAAGGCAGCTGCCCAAACACCCTCCAATGTGGCTGAATTACAGCAATTCTGCAAAGAAGAGTGGACCAAAATTCCTCCACAGTGCTAAAAAAACCTCAATGCCAGTTACTTCAAATGCTTGATTACAGTTGTTGTTGCTAAGTGTGGCCCAACCAGTTATTAGGTTTACGGGGCAATCACTTTTTCACACAGAGCACTGTAGGTTTGGATTTTCCCCCATTTAATAATAAAAACAATAAAAACACCTTCATTTAGAAACTACATTTGTTTGTGTTATCTCTATCTAATATTTTATTTTTTTGATGCCCTTAAACATTTAAGTATGACAAACATACAAAAAAAATTGTAAATCAAGAAGGGGGCACACATTTCTTCCCACCACTGCATGTATGAAGAATGTGGTTCCTTGAAAAAGACCTGAGGAAGATTTGGGGTTCTCTGAAAGCAGGACATGCTCTAAGCATTGTGCTAACTCTTAGTCTCATAATAGACTAACACAGTGCCCTCTCAGCCTACTTCCAGCGACATAACAGTAAAGAGGATAATGTGGAAGTTAGTAAGATAGACATAAGGCAAATACTGCACTTGGCTGAAGGTCAGAACCTTGTAAGAGCATGTTCGCAGTGCATAATTGGCAGAAAAACTTAACACAACATCCATAACAAGGCTCAAAAATAATAAGGTATTAAGCTGATGGAGATGTTACTTACCTACCAATCCTCACGCTCTACGGGTCCAGCAGCCAAGGCAAAGTATTCCAGCACACAGTCCAAGTCAAGCCTTCTAATCGCTATCAATACCAACAACATCTTCCTCTAAAACATTCCCAAGACAAACAGCCCTAGTGCTAAAGCTCCATTTCACTTGTCACATGATGAAGAAATCAACAACATCAACCAATCAGTAATACACGAAGGAAGAAAAAATACTGAATGTAGAATAAACAAGTTCTTCCTTATATAACTTCTTCACCCAAATAAGAAAGCAGAATCTTCCTTACCTATGAGCTACCCACAAGTATCATGATGTTCAGCAGCAAAAACAAACCATAGCTACAGCTGTACACACAACTACTTAGAGTTGAACTTAACCCCCCTCCTAAAAAAAATCTACTTACAGGCATCAAAAAGTAACCTAAAACCAACTGTCCTTAACTAGTCACCCCAGCTTTTTGCACTGAGAATTGAAAATCCCACATTAACACGCTCCCTGGGGACAGTTGTGATAGTTGGAGAAACTAACTGAGAGCCTGTCCATGCCTTTAACAGTCAATGGAGACAGAGCGCGCATAAGCCTGGCCGACTCCCTCTTCCCGTGCTGACTCGCTATTTGACACAGTCTTGATCCCTTTTGCTCTGTCAGATGGAAAAGTGGAGCAAGCCGTATCAGCCATCCACCCCTCCTCCTGGTGGCTCTGCTGCTTCTGTGTGTGTGTTTGCATTTCTGTTTAATCTTAGTCTGCAACAATAGTGGAAAAAAACCCCACGATGCACAAGTAAAAATGTTGCAATTCTTTTGTTGGAGAGCTAGATTTAAAAAGAAAAAACAGATAAGTAACTTATTGTTAGCTATGACTCCTGAGAAATCTAAAAACGACTTTAATAAAAACTGAAACAAAACACAATGAAGTGGGTGTATAATGTACTTATCATTTCCACTGTATTATCTGATGCACACTGTATAATAGCATATTTTTGCCTTTCGCAAACAAATCGCTCAATATATTTATATTTAATTTACCATCTCTGAGATAACAGTATTTAACCTAACCTACTTGAAGGAGGGTGTACTACGTATCCCAAAATGCACTAAGCTAAAGCTAGGCTGCACTAGAGAAAGAGTTTCTGGCCAAAATGAAATAAACAGCATGTGTGCTTAAGCTGCAATGCTGTAACTCATACATCTCTTTAAATAACTTGAGAGAAAAACACTGTCCATGTAGGAAATGTAAATAAAGGGTCATGTGGGCAGTATTTAGGATTTTTTCAAGGAATAATACAAAAAAGAGTTTGAAATCTCTTTACTGTGAGTTTGTGAGTAAAAAGGACAATGCACAACTCAATGTGATACATACTTAGACTTTCAAGCAAGCGTTATATCCAAGAAGGACAGACAATACTCTGCATATTTTTAAATCAATTCCTTCATTTACTCCGCTCTTTGATTCACAAGCAACTAATAGGGGCCACATGACAGAGCCCAAAGCTTCCCAATATGAGAATTAAAAGTGTCATCCACTTGGCTCATTGCTACTTGCCTCTATGCTTTTCTGTAAAGTAAATGCGATTACACTTTGGCCACATTTGTGCCCCGCTGGTTTTTTTGGCAGTGTGCAGAATATGTCTTTGACTTTTTAAGTCATTTAAGGTTGGAACCTGCCAATGCCAAAGCCGATAGTGGCGCCAGATCAGTCTGAGCCCAAAGCAAGCCCCAATCTACCGTGTCAGATTGTTGATGTTAGAGCTACTTGCACTGCACATCGGGTTTTATTACTCTATGGCAGCGATGGGTGGCAGAGGGGTAGAGTGGGTTGCTTGGGTCTTTAACCACTGTTCCCCGATCAAGCTGAAGACCGTGGGGATTAGCGAAAGGATTAAATGACCTTCAGCCTTTCATAAGCTTACTGCCATCCATCCATCTAAAGTGTATATTACATTTATCTCCCACTGCTGGGTTTCATTCTTATGCATGTTTTGAAATCTCTGTGAGCCAAACTATTTCTGCTTTGTCACTTCCATGGCAGGAGATTGCTTCTATTGGAATAGTAACACATGAGTGATAAAGAAAAAACTAAATGTCTTAGTGATGTAATGCAGCGGTCCCCAACCCCCGGGCCTCGGACCGGTACCGGTCCGTGAGTCGTTTGATACCGGGCCGCGAGAGTTGAGGCTCAGGTGTGAAATGTATTTCGCGTTATTTTGTTATCGTTTTTATCGTTTACTCGGCTTTTCTTGGTCTTTTCACGTGTGTTATGAATAAATTTTCTTTTTTTCGGTACTGGTAATAGTTTTATTTTGTTGTATTTATCCGCAACACCTTAAAGGCCGGTCCGTGAAAATATTGTCGGGCATAAACCGGTCCGTGGCGCAAAAAAGGTTTGGGACCGCTGATGTAATGTATATCTTACGGATGCTGGAACATCTTTCAAATATCTAACAAAATCACAGCAACCCATAAAGCGACTTTACAGCAGAGTGAGTGTGCGGAAGTCGCTGTGTTAGTACTTCAGTGAGATATCTGACTGACCCCCCCCCTTAGTGAGGGTCAAATCCCAGAGAAGCTAGCAGCAAGGTCAGGAACCACAGCAAAGACCAGCTGAACACCTGCTATCGTGTCCCAGCAGAAGAGAGAAACAGGGCAGAAAATAAGCAAGAGGAGGTTGGGGATGACCAAGACTGACTAAGTTATTATTTCTATTTTTATCTCAGGGCCTTGTGTACAATACCGCCATACATGTTCAAGCAATGCGTTCTCTCGTAATAGCTGCTGTTTGCTTACCTGAGCTTCTAGTTTTGAAGCGTGTAAAACTTTTATGAGGGCTAAATGTAGCAGCTTCCATTCAAGGCAGCGAGGAAAATGAAAACAGGTTGAGACTTGGTTGAGGGGACAGGCACACGGGGGAAGACTGGGAGGGATGGCGAGCTCAACGATTTGGGTGGGCAGATGGTACCGACATATGGGCCTGTTAGGGGCTAAATAAATAAATAAACACTCGCACATAAATACTGAGATGAACTGTGAGTGCCACACACTGTCGGCCAACTTAGCCAGCTGAGAGAGAGAGTGAGAGCGCAAATGGGAGAGAGCTTCCGCTGAAATGGCTGGCAGATTTCTAAATAGAACACCACTGCAGAAAAAACATGCGCGCACACACAGTTGTGATGGGGATGACAATAGGCTTTGCAGATTTGAGCCTCAGTGTGATGCCTAATCTCCAAGTAAGTGTACATCATCAATGTGGGTATTTTAACAAAAGAGGGGGGTAAAAGATACAGAGAGAATATAATCTGGGTTTCAAATGTGGATGCACTAAATATAGTCTCCATATACAGGTCATGGAGTGGCAAAGCTTTTTCTTCCATCTCCCCTTTCTGCCTCTGTCTGGTTCAGCTGCTGTCATGTCTGCCTTGCTTCCACGCTACTATCTATACCTTCTCCACATCTCGCCTGCCTCCTGCTCAACCCTCAAAATCTTGTGGCTAGTTCCTGAGAGAGGCGTTATCCTGCAAATTCTCCACCCATATCAACTGTACACTAATGCCAATCTTTTGTCAGGATCTGGCGTCCGGCATAGGGAAACAAATATAGTAAGACTGATACGGTACTGGTGTCTGTCTGCCTGCCTGCTTGCTCTCTGAGCAATTTACAGATGTTTGTGCACATAAATTGTACAGGTGATCATCAGATTAAAATTTAGAAATTCATTTTTGACTTCCTCTGGCTGAAATGTACCACCTGCCTTCATTACACTGCCTCACACATTTCCATAGACGCCTCTGTGCACCCAAAGATGATGTTATGAGCACTTGTTTATAGGCTGTTTATACTGAAAATTTCAAGTGTGTACATGGGTTTAATGTGTATGCAACTATTTCAACAACAACCTATCCTCGACAATTTTTGAGAGTAGTTGGCTGACATAAGCATTAAAAATGCAGATACTCCGTTATGCTCCTACCTTGGTTCGGTACTTGCGAGTGAAACATTCTTTTTTTCGTTGATTATGTTTTCTCGGTACAGGATATCGAAAGCAGCCATAAAGTATGCTAAATGTAACTCAACACTGTATCTGTGGCATGCCGATATAAATATGTCAAATCAACCGAGGTCCGGATGTTTGTCTGTACACATCTTTAGATTTCTACAAGCACATTAGTAAAGCCTAAAACCAAAAAAACAAACAAACAAAAGAGTGCATTCCTTCTGGTGCACGCACTTTTTTGATTGGTTGACATCACTGCCATCTCGCCACTTTATATTCTGCTTGGCTCTCTGCCCTCGTCATGTCTGCAAATTTAATTTGATTGCAGCTGTAATCTGCCAGCTAGTTGATTGACTTTGCCAAGCATTGTCCCTCTCCTGCCTTAATGGAGAAGGGGTAGTTTAAGTTACAACGTCTTATCCTGTCCCTGCAAACCTGCACTCCCATTGTGTGCTTTGGTCACCAGAGAGTACTCTTCTAGAACTGGGTAAACTAATGGGATCTCCAGGGAGAATTTGAGCTGACCTGAATTTTCTGTCATCCGTCTTGTTGTCACATTAGACCGGAAGGTCTTCAGTGATGGCCCTCTGACAAATTCAATTCTTAAGTTATCGGTTGCTGTGAATCATCATATGTCAAATATGTTTCCAAAAATTATTTATATTCTCATACAGCCCAACTGGATTAGCAAATACATTTTGAAGAAAAGCGATATCATCATGATTGTATTTTTATTGACAATAAAAATGACATCACTGTCAGTCTGTACTCGGGTCACATTCACTCACTTGTGCTGGGGTTTCTAAGCCCAGAGTTTAATCTGTTGTCATGAGAAATCCCAGAAGTGTAATAATAATTCAACACTTAAACTTTATATGATGATGAAGGCCATGGGTCAAGGTTAAAAGCTACAAAAGGAAGAAGTATGTCATGTTTATACTGAAGCTGTTGGGTTAATGGCAGTTCAGGCAGGACCACTTTAGCAAAAAGATTATTGATATTTAAGTCTATACTAATTTATTATTTGGCAAAATGACTTTGTTGTGGCACCTTCTTGATCTTCCAAATACACTCATGAAAAGTCAAAGATGGCAAGAAGAGCAGCACAATCCCGAGCACTTAACACGGCAATGACAACAGAGACAACAGATATTACACTAAGTAAAGGCTTCCTCTCCTCACCCCCAACCGGTTGCATGGTTGCAGATGGATGCCCCTCCCTGAGCGGTTCTGCTGGAGGTTTCTTACTGTTAAAAGGGATTTTTTCCTTTCCACTGTCACCCCAGTGTCATAGGGGGATTGTTGTTGGTGATTTCTCCCTGTTAATGTAGAGTCTTTACCTTACGAGATAAAGTGCCATGAAGCAACTTTTATTGTGATCTGGTGCTACATAAATACAATTGAACTAAACCAAATTGTACGATACAACATGAGATGAGGATCGGGGGTGCAAGTGGGTTGTGAATCAGCTTGCAGATTGCAGTTGTGCAGAGGATGGTAGCTGGGCCATGGGTTTTTGTAAACTTGTATTTAGCTCCTCTGGTCTGTCAGAATTGCAGCTAATCTTACAGTCAAGCTAAAAGAAAGCATGGGTGGAGACTACAGCGTGACATATGATTGCAATCTCATTGCTTTTGAAAAAGCTGCTGTGAAGACAGGAACCAGGTTTGCGATCACTTGCAGTCGATTGCCATCTTCAAAATGACTTTGGTCAAGATGGTGGTGAAACAAAAACGATAAAATAGATGGATAAGAAGATAGACCAGTTATATTCTACTCAATGAATTGGCATTTGCAATCTGTTGTCATTTGTATATACAGGAATTCACATGACCAATTTACATTCAGAATCAAACTAGAACCTACTTGAAATGTGAAATTATGAAATTCCTTCACAAATAGTGACTTTGTTGATGCACTCAACAATCTAAACTAAATTACTTGATTTTTTGAAATTTAGTGCTGGTCAAGGTTAACAAGAACTCCTACCAAAGCAGACTATTATGCCAAATTCCAGTCTAAAACATACACAGGTTAAGAATTTGGGATGTAAAATTTGTTAACACAAATATCAACAAGTGCAAAACTTTAAATATCTTAATTCGTTTGGTTTAAAGATTCCAAGGTCCAACATTGCTGAACTGGGAGAGAATGAATGTGGCAACATTGGTACTGGAATTTTCTTCCATTAATGACATGTTTTCGATGCTTTGGGGACTGTCGACAGCGTGCACACTTTTAATGCTTTTAATACATGCTTCAGTGTGTGACCAATTTAGAGTTACCACACTTAATGGCTACCTTTAATTTTCTGCACATCATTAGGGGTCTCCTTTGAGGCACAACAGATGATCATTAGCTTTTAGTTATTTGTTAAGCTACAATACAGCTCTAGCATTTTTAAATGAACTACAGCCAGATTCACAGCCAGAACAAAATAAAATCAGTAAAAGAAAATTCACGGGCATTGCTCAAATGTGAAATTGATATCCAGGATCTAACAACATCTCCCATCTTTCATACAGTTGATTACCCACACTCACTACATTAAAGGCACTGGTACTTATATAGCACCTTTCTACTTAATTTGGGTACTCAAAGCGCTTGCTTTCTTTCATCCAATAACACTTACACATTCATAAAGTGTTTCTTTATCTACACCTGAGCACTTTTATCTAACATTCAAAACACACATCACACAAATAATGGGACAAATCAGGCAAATCCTTCATTCAACACAGTGCCTCTAAGAGCCCAGATTTGATTCACTGACCCTGGTAGGTTGGTAGACCGCTCACCTAACCACCTGGTTCTTCAACCAGCATTTGTTGCAAGTCAGTCATTGTGGTGTGTTGGCTGACTAACAAATACTGTTCGGGTCCACATGCTGCTAAACCCCCATTTTTAAAAATGAATACATTTACAGATTGACAATATGCCTTGTTTCTTCAGACTTCAACCATCCAATCCAATAAATGGCATCAAACAATAGTCAATAGCAGAATAAGCTGTTTGGCATTGGAAGAAAAGATTTGGTACGTTTTTCACTGTGCAACCCACGTAATCGACTCTGTTGCTCAACCCCCTCACAAAACACGGCATCATTTAAGGGAAAATGAAGGCTTTCCAATGGTATAAGCTTTATTCTCAAGCAAGACTGTTACAAGAAAGAAATAACTGGCCAAAAACAAATTTCCTTAATTTTTGCGTTTATACTTAAAGTGTAACTAGGCCATGAACTGAAACCAAAGCCTGGTTTTAACTTTGTTTCTTATAACTTTGGTATTGACAGACTATCCGATCAATATGTGGGTTAATGGTGAATGCAGGATGATCAATTGTCCTGGTTTATATTTTTTAGTTCACCAGCTGGCCCACAATACAGAGCAAAGAAAAAAAGAAAACCGTTTGTGATGTACTTAGATAGTATGTCTGTTAAGAAGTAAAGAAATGCAAATTAAACTGCCAACAAGGTAAACGCTACACAAGAGAACTGCAATAGAGAAAAAGCTGCACCCACAGAGGAGTTCTGAGTTAGCCTGCAGTTGAACTGTTAGCAGCAGTGAAATAACGCTGTTTGTTCCCACTGACTAATTTAATAAAGAGAAACTCTGAGAACTTCATTACAATGTTATCAGATCATTAATAAAATGAATCTGACTGGGCATGAACACACATGCGAGATAAACATTGACACACACACACACACACACACACACGCACACAAAATCATTTGGATTTTTTTTTTTTTTTTTGACTGACAGACATGTATTTCTGCACTGTACACACAAACATTTACACGAGTGTCAGAGTCACTGTGAGTAACTTACGGGTTTCCATAGTCCCAGACAACGCACTGAGGATCTGATGTACCCTGCAAGATACAGGGTGAGGGGAGGGGGGGAGAGGAGAAGATAAGCTGTTATTGCCAGTCAAGAGGATGAGTGAGAGAGAAGGCAGCAGAGAGAGAACACAGAATAGCTCATTGCCAGAGGAGAAAGAGTGATGCTGCATGGATGACGGTAAGAAGTAAACAGACAATGAAAGTGAAGGATTGAGATAGACGACAGGAGGGAGAGATGGAAAAAGAGTCATTGTCAGAGGACAACGCAGCAAACAGCTGCTTCTGCTGCTGCAGCCGAAGAGAAAAAAAGGTGCATGAGCTATAAATTGAGAGTTTTAGGGATGACAAAGGAAAAGCCATTTCATGGACAATAACTAGGGTCGTAAACATCCTGTGGGGTAAAAACATTAACATTCTTCACTTAAGTGCAACCACAGCAAAAAGTAGTCAGTTAAGTGTAAAAAGCTATGAAGTAAAATGTTATTAATTAAACATTTGGCCCTTTAAGAGTGTGCAAAGTTTCACTAATGTACCATTTTTTTCTTTTTAAAAAAGCAAAGTCAAAGTAACTGGATGCTGGTGATTTTCTCTCAGCTTACCCTTAATCCATTTAGTCATTGAAGCTAAAGTTCGCTCAGTGGCATGTGGTGGCAAAGAAAGACTTGTCATGACTCAATCAGAGAATCAATCATGGGATCAATATCTTTAACCAGCTCATAGCAACTTGTTCCACCAGAGATCTTCAGTGATCTCTGCATCGATCACTTTTTAAATGGAGCCTCTATGTCCTTTCAACCTGTGTGCTTGGTAACGAGTGGACTGTGACTTGGTTTTGTCTGAATCAAATGGTTATTTGAAACATTTTTGCTTCAATCAAGTGACTGAAAACACTTAAAATGGCGCTTTGGACCTGACAAAATCAGCAACTATTTAAGAACCAACTATTAAAAACATTTTCTTGGTTCTGTGGGGTAACAAAAAAGAGTTCAGCTTCAATTTTAGTATCCACAACTGAAATGCTGGTATTCCACTGGGCCAACGCAGAGGAAAATCTACCATTATGTTGGCCCTTCCTGAATCCTGCATTAGGCACTTTGCCTTTGAGCTCCCCCTTATGGCAAAGGGGATTATAGCAGTAAGCCGACAGCCAGAGTGCTGTGTAGATTATAAAAAGGATAATGTGATCTTAACTGAAGCCTCAGGAAAATCTGAAGAAATTACTTCTCAAGTTAAAATGCTTTCTGATAATTAACTATATTTGAAATTGACAAAAAAGAAGGGAAGTAAGACATGCACATTGTAGCCTGAATTGTAAGGATTTATTCCTCTACAGGCAAGGTCATCCTTCCTTCTCTGAACAGTTCATTACTGATCTCCAATGAATCAGTGCATCCAGGGATCTCTGCATGACTGGACTTGAAAGGACAGGATGATGCAACATTTATATACTCGGGATCAGAGACTGGGTGACACGGATTGATGGATGACAGTGCTTTGTTCAGCCTCACACACAGACAGCCACCACCGACTATAGATGTCCCGTGGCGTGCATTAGCGTGCTGAGCTCTGTTAGCATTCAGCTATCAATCAACGAGTGTCCTATTGGACCATTCGCTACAGCGGGATTGACACCTGTGCACTCCTGCAGTGTCTGCCTCTTTTTTTAGTGCTCATACTTTGCATAATGACAGCGTCTGCTCAGCTGATGGTTATCAAAGGGAGAAACGTGCCTCTGCAATTCTAACAGTGGCATTTGTGGACAGTGATAGCTGGTACCTACCTTAAATACTCTGTCTTTTTTTCCTCTCTTTAAAGGAACAGCAGTTTCCTTTAACGCATTCAGCAATACATGCAATAATGAATACTGGCTGTGAATGGGCTAAGCTAATATGATGAAATGAGCTAATGTAACAAAACATGACTGCTCTGGTCTTAAAAGCCCTTCACTTTAAGATCATAGGTTTAGAGTATGAAATGGAGAAAACCAGGATGAGGCTTTTTGACTGATGAAAATGACCTAGATTACATTGAAATTACCAGGAAAGCTTATGGCTCAAGCTAACCAGAACTTTCTTTCATAATTTAAAAGGCTACATTAAGGATGGTTGAAGGAGGGGTTGTGGTGTAACACTTGGCATATGGTCTACAGCAGGGACACAGGACTTTCTGGCCTCCTGCTTTCTACCTACCATTAAAGACACACATACCCACGCACACACACATTAGGACACCGGGGAGATACACAGGGAGTCTGACTGGAGCAGATGTCCTCTCAGAGAAGACATGACCCAGCACAGAGACCCTAACATTCCCCTATGAGAGTGAAGCCTGAGGCAGCTGTTGCCAGGCCACTGCTGTAGCAGCTGGATGTTTCTACATTGGCCAAAGTCGACACAACTACAGAAGACACTGTATTCTGCCCTTTTAAAGAAAAAGCATTATTAATGCTGTATTAATATTATATGGAAAAACTGGAACTATTTTTTTCTTTGGTAGACATTTGAAGTTATTATTCTCAAGAGTTAACATCTAGATCACTGGCTGCTTGTTAGCCGACTCTGTCTAAATGTAACCTTTACAGGCGCTCCTACTCAGGAGTTGTTACCTTTACAGGGAGTGCAGAATTATTAGGCAAATGAGTATTTTGTCCACATCATCCTCTTCATGCATGTTGTCTTACTCCAAGCTGTATAGGCTCGAAAGCCTACTACCAATTAAGCATATTAGGTGATGTGCATCTCTGTAATGAGAAGGGGTGTGGTCTAATGACATCAACACCCTATATCAGGTGTGCATAATTATTAGGCAACGTCCTTTCCTTTGGCAAAATGGGTCAAAAGAAGGACTTGACAGGCTCAGAAAAGTCAAAAATAGTGAGATATCTTGCAGAGGGATGCAGCAGTCTCAAAATTGCAAAGCTTCTGAAGCGTGATCATCGAACAATCAAGCGTTTCATTCAAAATAGTCAACAGGGTCGCAAGAAGCGTGTGGAAAAACCAAGGCGCAAAATAACTGCCCATGAACTGAGAAAAGTCAAGCGTGCAGCTGCCAAGATGCCACTTGCCACCAGTTTGGCCATATTTCAGAGCTGCAACATCACTGGAGTGCCCAAAAGCACAAGGTGTGCAATACTCAGAGACATGGCCAAGGTAAGAAAGGCTGAAAGACGACCACCACTGAACAAGACACACAAGCTGAAACGTCAAGACTGGGCCAAGAAATATCTCAAGACTGATTTTTCTAAGGTTTTATGGACTGATGAAATGAGAGTGAGTCTTGATGGGCCAGATGGATGGGCCCGTGGCTGGATTGGTAAAGGGCAGAGAGCTCCAGTCCGACTCAGACGCCAGCAAGGTGGAGGTGGAGTACTGGTTTGGGCTGGTATCATCAAAGATGAGCTTGTGGGGCCTTTTCGGGTTGAGGATGGAGTCAAGCTCAACTCCCAGTCCTACTGCCAGTTTCTGGAAGACACCTTCTTCAAGCAGTGGTACAGGAAGAAGTCTGCATCCTTCAAGAAAAACATGATTTTCATGCAGGACAATGCTCCATCACACGCGTCCAAGTACTCCACAGCGTGGCTGGCAAGAAAGGGTATAAAAGAAGAAAAACTAATGACATGGCCTACCTTGTTCACCTGATCTGAACCCCATTGAGAACCTGTGGTCCATCATCAAATGTGAGATTTACAAGGAGGGAAAACAGTACACCTCTCTGAACAGTGTCTGGGAGGCTGTGGTTGCTGCTGCACGCAATGTTGATGGTGAACAGATCAAAACACTGACAGAATCCATGGATGGCAGGCTTTTGAGTGTCCTTGCAAAGAAAGGTGGCTATATTGGTCGCTGATTTGTTTTTGTTTTGTTTTTGAATGTCAGAAATGTATATTTGTGAATGTGGAGATGTTATATTGGTTTCACTGGTAAAAATAAATAATTGAAATGGGTATATATTTGTTTTTTGTTAAGTTGCCTAATAATTATGCACAGTAATAGTCACCTGCACACACAGATATCCCCCTAAAATAGCTAAAACTAAAAACAAACTAAAAACTACTTCCAAAAACATTCAGCTTTGATATTAATGAGTTTTTTGGGTTCATTGAGAACATGGTTGTTGTTCAATAATAAAATTATTCCTCAAAAACACAACTTGCCTAATAATTCTGCACTCCCTGTAATGAAGTTCTATCAAAAATATAGCCTATTTTAGTACTAGAAGACATGACGTTGCTCAGCTTCTTTTAATATTCTCTATTGTATTTTGTATTCAGGAGCTGCTAAAAGCCCAATTAATTTCAAGTAGCAATTACAGAATTGTGTGGCTATGATTAAAACCTGGTTACAGTTTAAATGAAGGCAGAGTGGTGCTGTGGTTAGCACTCTCACCTCACAGAAAGGTTCCTCACTTAAACTTCAGTCGGGGTTTTCCTGCTTGTTTTTTTTCTATGTACTCCCTGTGCTTCTGTGAATTTCTTCCAAATATTTCCAAAAACAGGTATTATATTCCTTTTAAAAAATATAAAGATTAGGATGAGGAAATATTTACTGTGCTGCTTCCAGGTCCTGACTTCCACCCTTCCCTACTACTGACTCTTGATGATCTTGTTTTTCATGTCCTTGGCTGAATTCGGAATCCTGCAGCCTCTTCAAAGTTGATAAAAGCTGACCAATCTTTTTGGTTGTGAAGCCTTACCTGTTTTGGTTAGCTTTCCTAAGTTTCTGCCTTTCTTGTTTTTTTCTTGCTAAACCTAAAAGATTTATCCTTAGCTGTTCTGCCTTCTCTTGCAGTCGCCAGAAGAAACTTGTAAGGGAGAGCTGCCATTTTCTTTTGACGTACACCTTTTTCTCCTATTTTTCTTTGGTTGATATGTAGTTGATGTATAGATTTGTAACCTTTCTTTTAACTAAGGTAATTTGTTGATGGAGTTTTATTTTAAGTTTGAGCTTTTTTTGTTTGGTGTACTCGCCTTATGCTTCATTGTTAACATTTTGGCAATAAATTGTTTAAACCAACCCAAACAAACTCCTCATGTTCCCCCATCTAGTATTATGGTACCTGTAGACCATTTTGGGAATGTAACATAGTTGGGAGCACATGTCGAGGACTTCTCATACCAGCACTAGATGGTGGAAGTTTGGTTTTGGAGACTGTTTGGTTTTTGGGTCTGTTAACAGCTGTGAGCATGACAACTGATCCGTTTGACTTACGTTTCAGAAAGAACCTTCTTGGGAGGAATAACATATGTGTAGCAAAGGTGATTTGCTGTCATAGCGGCACACTTCAAATTAAATTTTAAATTAAATAACATTTGAATTGAAAGAGATGACGAAGAACGGAGTAAAGTACTCGCTGGAACACAACATAAGCAAACCTAATTCTAGTCCGCTGAGTTCTCCCTGTCTGGTCACGGCAAACTCAGATGGCACTCAACGCTTCCTCACAAGTGAACGCAGACAGTAGCTGTGTCCTAAAACGTAGGCTGCATCCTTCGGAGGCCGCATTCGAAGGCCGATTACGTCACAGCTAGGTGACGAAGGCTGTCCAAATTCGTCGACTCCTTCAAATGCAGCCAACAAATGCGTCCTTTATTTCCCCGAATTTGAAGGATCGGTCAGGTGTGGCCCACCGTATCCCAGAATTCATAGCACGACCCAGCCAATTCCAATTCCCAACAATGGCGGCCGCTATTAAGTTTTAATATTACTCTTATTAATCTTTCTGGGTCACAAAACAAACTTTTAACATACTTTCAGGCGAGAAAGTAGCCATGTAAACTTCAAATATCTGCTTGGTTTATTAAGACATTGCATATTTGCAAAAGTGCTCCGACATTTTCAGAGACGTCTGTTACCCACCCGCTCGATAGCTAGCCGGGGGGGTTCAATGGTCACTCGACCCGGCGAGAGCAGCGGGACTCCCGGCTTCATCGTTTTCTCAGGTTAAAGATAATATATAAGTCACTCGGATGACTTAAAAATGTAATTGTTTGGCTTTTTTCGATGTTTTATTTGTTCTGCAGTAAATCGGTTTGGCGTAGATCAAAGTTATTAGAGTAGATTAGATTAAACAAAACTTTATTAATCCCTCGGGTGGGTTTCTCTGGGATTTTCACACAGCTGAATAAACATCAAACAAACTGTGAGAGGGTCAAGAATTTACGCCAGTGTTCTGTTATATTTTAGATAGCAAAGAGCAGACGGCCGAGTTTATTAAACTCCACCGAGACAGCGGTGACGCAAATCTGAAGGCTAGACTGTCGCATTTCACAACCTCGCACTTCCGTCCTTTTCGGTCTTCGAAGGACCTGGTCCATGTAGACCGAAGACCGGGTCCTCCGAAGGATTCGGCCTACGTTTTGGGACACAGCTAGTGTCTGTTTTTTTTCCGATACCTCACGCTGAGGACTGTATAGACAGCATCAGCTCAGCAACAGATGTCAGTAAGTTAGACCTCCTTACAGGTTACTGGCAAATCCTGCTTGCTGAAATAGCTTTTGAAGTCTCAGCATTTGTTACGCCTGATCACTTTTTGCAGTGTACTGTGATGGTCTTTTGAGATGAAAAATGCACCTGTGACCTTTCAAAGGCTAATGACCACCGTCCTGGGTAATGTTTCAAACTGCAATATTTATCTAGTTGATGTGGTTATTTATTTTCCCCATTGGGCATAGCACATTGCAACAATGAATCATTTTTTTGATTGATTAGCAGAAGCTTCTCTGACACTAAACTTGGCAATATGTGAGTTTGGCAAGGCTACTGTCACCTAACTTTTGAAGGAACCTTTATGACCAGATTCATCCTGTTGAGGCTAAGGTTTCTACCATTGTCGACCTTTCCTGTACCTACCTCCAGAAGGGAGATAGGTACATTCCTTGGGATGGCTAGATACTACAGTTCTTACTATAGAAAATCTCCCAAGTAAAGGCACCTCTAACTAGGTTGTGCAGCCCAATGTAGCTATTTGTCTGGAGCAGTTAATGGCAATGTGCTGTCGTTGCTATTCCAGATTTTTCCAAGCCTTTCCATACTCTTGTCATTTTTTTATACATACAGTTTTGCTTCAGCTTTTTTGTATGTTATAACCCGCTCTTCTCTGTGGCTGGCAAGGACCAATAACAGCACAAACAAGAGTAGCACACAGACCGATTGTTTGTGACACTGCCTCTTATAACCAACAACAACTTATAGACAACATCTGCAAAGTTGCCTGTAGTCTGTGTGCAAGGCCACTGTAAAACCATCATGCTTCTCCTTTAGCCATAAGATGGAATGGCGAACTGTCCAGCCCTGTGTCAGCAAGGATAAGCTGCTGACACACCTTCATGAAATTTTGCACATGTGTCAGGTCTGGTGAAAATCTATGTATTTTTGGGTCTTAAACATGGGCGGTTCAACATGATTCTACAGCGCCACCTACAATCGCTTTATTGAAGTACTAGTAGCAACATGAAGTAAGCATTAGGTGATAATCATCATCACTTCATCTACATGAAACTTTCATTAGTGGTTTATCAAATTACGTGCAGCAGCAGGACTTTTAGTTGGTGGACACTCTTTATCGCCACCTAGTGTTCACAGGTGATTAGCGGTAAATTTATACAACACCCAATTAGCATCCCAGGCTTAATTCATTCATGTTACCGCGTAACACGTCTTACCTTCAGCACACCTGGATGTTCACTGAGGTGCAAGGGCCATACTGTTGCTGCTTTAATTTAACTTGAGACTATTCAGTTGATTAATGAGTAATATAGGGCAGAGCATTTCTGATGCATGGCATATCAAGGGACTAGATGCATCTGCTGCATTAATTGTCTTCCTTTAAAAAAAATTCCATTTACAATTCCCACCCCAATGTTTAGAATAATTTGATATACATAGGATATATTGTTTAAAATAGTAACAATGGCATCTCATCCACTGGTTTAGGGTGTGCATGTGATCTACTATATGTGTCAGCCCTGGGCTGTGTGCCAGATAAGTGTCCGTCCTCAGCGGGAGCCTCTGGTTTATAGTACAAAGCAGCATGCAAGGATCAGCATTAAGACATCATCTGCTAGAAAGAGGATGTGCAACCTCCAATACCTTTGCTTTGCCAAAAGCGTTAAAAAGCAGAATAATAGGAAGATAAAAGATAGAGGCATATAAAGAAACTGCCATAATTGTGTAATGAATCAGTGGTTTACAGCAGGGAGATGAACTCACAGGGAATAGCGAATGAATACTAAGTCTTTCTAAATGAAACTTTGCAATACTTTTGACCCTCAAGTCCTGGTCAACACAGCAAGAGACTGATTCCACTTTCATTTTAGCATGTCTTCGTCAATATATATAGTGTGTGTGTGTGTGTTCCTGTCTAGCTATCTTTGTGAGGACCAAAATCTGCATTCTACTATACTTGTGAGAACCAACAGTCACTTGTGAGGACACACAACCCGGTCCTCACAAATTTGAAGGCATTTAAAGGCATTTTTGAGGCTCAAAATGTGGTTTTAGTGTCAGGGTTATAATTAGGTTATGGTTAGGTTTAAGGTAAGGGTTAGGGTTAGGCATTCATTTTTAATGGTTAGGGTTAGGGTAAGGGGCTAGGGAAAGCATTATGTCAATGAAGGTCCTCACTAAGATAGCTGAAGGAGGTTGTGTGTGTGTGTGTTGTCAGGAGGGAGCTGTTAAATATTTAACATTATCTTCAAAACTATGTCCACCTTTACACAGCAGAATGCCCAAAGAAACCCACATCACATCGAGGTCGTGAAGCATGCCTCTCATTAAACTAGCACTTAGTCCTTTTCCGCTGAAGACACCCCATGAGTCGTTATAATAACGCACTCCAATGTAATATAAACTGAACAGCTACCAGGAGACAGCGCGATACAGGGAAGTCAAAAAGGTCTGCGTTTATTCAGGCAATTCACCGAGCACTATGGCGCTTTATAGCATGCAGCACTTTGAGCTTCATCTGAACTTAGAAAACATGGGTCGGCTGGGAGAAGAGGAGTTGCTTAAAGCCTTAAACAAATTTATTTTCTTGGAAAATACTTACTACAAGCAGAAAAATTCAAACCCTTGCACTAGAAAAAACTTCATCTACTTCATTTATTTTAAATGTTTTGGGGGTTTTTTTTTCATTTGGGAAAGTTTAGATGATGAAAATAAAAAACATGATGTGATGCATTCTTTCATCCCTTAAAACTGCTTACAAGACAATCTAACTTTTTCTCAGTGGTCCGAAGCAGAAGCTTAGCGGTCTTGAATAGTTGCCAGAGAAAAGAAAACAGCCTTTTATATACTTACATTTAATAGCGGTGACAGCTCCACCACCACCATGGGCTCACTGGGTTGTGGTTCCGGTCGTATTGTCACGGTCAGGATTTTGGAGTTGATCACTGCAGGCGGACTGTAGAGACATTGGTTTTTTTATTGTTATCTTTTTTGTTTTTTAGACAAGTGTTGGTGTACATTTAAGATGGAGCTGAATGGGCTCTATGACTTTGGAGAAAGACCAAAAATAATACATACAAATACCAACAAATAACAAAAGCAAACTAGTAGGAGGTGAGGAAATCTAAAAGAGAGAAGAAAGAGAGCGCCTGACTAAAAACAGAATACTGCACCCATTAACATTCAGCATGGCTACAGAGTGAAAAGGGTTTTAACAGATCCAGCTAATCCACAACCAAGAGCAGTGACCTGAATAAAAGGGCCCGGGGCCAGCACAAACACCATATCACAATGGCCTTTTTCACAACCTCCTGATTTCTTCTAACTTTTATTACTGCATGTTCTATGCAAGTTTTGGGACCCATTAGGCCCACACCCAATCCAAGCTCAGTGTACACTTCCAAAAATATACTGACAACTCAAAGGAAGGGGGAAACATCTAGGGAAGTGTGCTTTTTGATAAGTGTGGTAAGCAGGTGCAAGGACACAAGAGAAGCAGCAGAGTTGTAAAAGGGAAGAAAAGACATATGGAGAACTGGAAGTTCGAAAGAAGGGAAGGAAAAAATTGAAAATGCACAGAAATAAAGAGAGACTGTTGTAAGAATGAAGAGACCACGAGAGAGATTAAAAAGTCAGACAAAGCGCAAGAAAAAAATGAGTTACAGAAAGGTAAAAGAAAGGACAGCGAAAAGATAAGAATGAAATGTGGTTTTAAATCCTCAATAACAATAAAGAATAATTAAGTACTCACGTCGCTGGAGGTAAAATGATGCCAAGTGTCCTGTACAAGATGGCTCCAATGACATAGTACATTGTAGATTCTGTTTCGGCTTCTTGCTCTGAAAGAAAAGAAAATCAGTACGTTTTAATACCTTCAAAATAAACTCCAAATCTTTCAGCCCATCGGCCGGTTTATTCCATATCCCCCTTGTTATCTTGTTCAAAGGCTCTTGTTGCTGAAAACTACAATGCAATGAAATTTTCACAACAACAAAAACAGCTTGAGGCAAATGGAAAATATTTCATATCTAACATTTTATTTCAACCCCCCCCAAAAAAAGTCAAACAACTCTAGACTAGAATCTGCTAAAACTCATCAATGGCTATACACTGATGCTAGGAGCACAATGAAAATGACATGACACTTGTGACAAGTTCAAGACGCAACTTTGGGCTGTGGTGCATAAATGCTCTGTATGATTTATTGCTGCCCTTGCTAATCAGTGTCAGAAATACAAGTAACAGTATGTACTGGCTCAAAGTTGTTAGGACACCACTGGCCACTCTCTCGCGATTTCTGAGAATAGAAGTTGTAGACTAGTGACAGGGAAAGTAAAGAGAGCAGTTCTAACCTGTAGAGCTAACCAGCATTTCTGCAGTACTTTGATGTAAAAACTAATTTTAAAAATGGCCGTATGTTGGCTTTGTTGGGATAAACTGAAATATAAATCAGTAACTGAAGTCATGTGTAACCATATTCTGCACTGGGGTATTGAGCCTACCAAGGAAGAAACCAATGCTACTGCTACTAGCACTGCTAAGGTTAGATAACTCTGCAAAATATAATAAAATAAAACCCTATGAATTTGCAATGTCATACAACGCACAGTGTTGCAAATTTCAGCAACATTTAAAACACGCTTGAATTAATCAAGAAGGTAATTAACAGTTTCACGTATCTCCTAAAATACAGATATAATATATGCTTGGCTAATATTTAACATTGCGCATTTAAAGTGTGCGCAGTTTGAAATGTTTTCTTTTACACTATGCTGCTGCAGGTTTGTTCTCTTGTTTAAATGCCCAGAAAATTAGTCGCTATGAACGCTCCTAATGTTTACCACTGTTTAAATATGCATGACCTATATGCATGCAGCTGTAAGAAACAAACATAACTTGATCTCCTGACATTTCATCAAAACCTGGATTGCATTCATTATTCATCTGTTTCATTCATAAACTCCTTCAGACAGGTCTGTGTTTGCCCTTCCACGTAACCGGTGAGTAGTAGTATGTATAATGTGATTGATTTAACAGTGCAGCACCTCTGGTACATTGATAATAGACAATAGAAGATAGTGGAGAAATGAAGGATGTGGACAGGATAGCTTAAACCTAATAACCCTCTTTTCTTTAAGGATAAGCCTGATGATTTTCCATAAAGTCTGTAGTTTTACTATTTAACATAAATTAAGTTTGAGCTAAGTTGCACTGGTCAACTAAATAATTAGATTTACCTGTCTCATCAACCATCAACATTTCAGCCTAATTTAAATGTACTCCTTAAATGACACTAACATGCTCTGGTGGCTACATCAAAATAAGAAACGTGAGAATATTGCAGCACCTTCCCAAAGTTTCTGGCAGCTACACATTCCATATCCAGAGTAATTATGCTTCTCAGCTGAAAACGTAAGTCAGGTGCAAGACGCTGGTTTCACACTTTGTGTGGGTGGAGACACTGTGTCACTTTGTTTCCTTTGAGCAGTTATAGTAGCTCAGCATTACTGTGTATCTAGAACTGCTGAAGTATCAAAACCTCATTCCTAAAAGCAAGCCTTTTACCAACATGCACGAAACATGAGTAAAGAAAAGTCAGTGTGTCAGACAACTTCAGACACTGTCCTTGTCCCTCTCGCTTCATGTTAGTTCCAAATCCCCTTTCTTCCTCTTCTCCTCCACCTCAGCACACACCCCTCTTATCCATCTCTGTTGTTGTTGCTATTCTCCCATGCACTTTTCAACTTTTTCACTCTTTTCAATAGTCCTCTTTTACACCCCCTTGCCTTCCATCGCTCTATTGAGTGTTCTTTTGCCAAAAAGAGCAGGAGCTCCCAAGGAGATGTAGTGTCCCTCTGTAAATGTCACTTTGTCTCAAGTGAGAGGAGGCAGAAGGAAGCAGAAGGGGGAAAGTATGAGGGAAAGAGTTCATGCTGAGAGATGCCACTCCCTCCTTTGCCCTTTTAGGCTGAGAGAAGCAACGGAGAGGCATCAGCAGAGAGAGTGTGGGGGGGGAGACAGAGAGGGCTGATGGTATCAGACACACTGGGTGACTCATCCAAAATCTGTCTGCCTGCTGCCTAAGAGGTAATACTTGGGAAGAGAGATAGCTATGCAAAGACAGACGAGAAGAGAAAGAGGAAGAGACAAAAAGATCTCAACTGTGGAAAAAAAACGCAATTGTGAGACTTGCGAGGAGGCAAAAAAAACAGATCAAAGTCAGCATGAGAAAGCCTGCAAGTTTGATGGATCCTAATTGGACAGTGTCTGCCAAGGCATGCAAATGAGAAAGTCAATGTATTATGGGTAAATGGTAAATCTATGTGAGGGGGTGGCACTCCTACGCTTGAGGATGATTAATACCACAAAAGCACTCAATCACAAAACTCTAATTTCCCATGAACAGACTTTTTGTCACTCTGCCCTTGCTAAACATCTAAATGATTGGTGGTCAGCTGTAATCCAGGAAAATGGCAAACCACCAGTCACCAGCTGTGAACTTTAATATGTCATTTATCAGGAGAATATATTCTTGCAGTTGATTCTAAGCCATAACTTAGCAATTTAATCGAAGACAGAAAGCTCCTTGTCAGTTGTTTTTTTCTTTCTTCCTTAATTTTCTGTACTTTTCTGTTTTGCACACCACAACAAGTGTGGTCTCCTGCTTAAATAAACATATTGATCAGGCTCAGGCTGCTTTGGTTCAGTGATGCCAATATTACCACTAACTGCCTTCTATTTAACTTCTAAGTTGCTCAATTGCTTTAAATTTTGGAAACTTCTAAACTGAGCCAACTTTTCAAGACACGTGTATATGAGATTGTGAATATCCAATGCAGCTGATGGTCTTTGCCTCAGCAGCTCACTACTAATAAGTCTGCATGAATTCCCATGGCACTGATTTGCACTGATCTGGTGTATTTCCAGCTTGTAATTATAGGTGGCATGTTTTCTGCCTACTGGAAACTGTGTATGGTTTAGGTAATAAGGACACTGCCTGGATAAAGTATTTCCAGAAAGAACCACACTGAACCTTTGTGGAAAAAGGCTTTTCGGGCAATTGTGCAATGCAGTGATGAGCTACCTTGGTTCAAAGTCCTAAAAATACCCACAGGAAGCAGCTGCCTAGAATGGTTACCACTCTAATTCTGGCAAACAGTTGGCCAAGGAAAATGAGCAGAGCTAGTGTTTATTATTGGTTGGCATCACAAATTATAGCACCTTTCATACCTTTTTACATCTTTTAACTACTTTTTCTTGCCAAGCCACTATAGGCCTATTCCTGTCAATTTTCAGCTGGAACACTGACATGTTCTCTGGATGCAAATTTTTACAAGTCTGCAAAATAATTTCCTGCAGATTGAACACTAGAATCATCTATTCAACTGTGTTCCCAAGTGTATAATTACTAATTCCCACTCCAAGTTTCTGTCAACTAAGGAAAAAGACCGCAAAAAGACCACCAGTTTCCTATGAGACCACCGTCTCTATGGACAGTCCTGACATCCCTGTCTCCATCTCTATCCGTTGTGTGTTTGTGATTTAGCCCCTTGTCTTTTTACTCTAATCTAGATGTTTAAAGTATGACTTGTGTTCATAATAATCCATGGGACCACTCGCTACAGCAATGAGTTCATTGAGCATGCCTGTAAATCCCTAATCCAGTTAGCGCAATGGCAGTTACAGGCAAGTATTTGCTTTAATTCAAACCACATACACCGATATAATTCGTGTGTGTGACCACTTGTTATTATATCTACAAAAGAGGTGGTGCGAGTACAGTTCGCAGTAAAGAGTAAAGATGCCTGCATTTATGAGAAATACAGGTATACTTTTTTAAATAAACTAAACATTTCCTAACATATCACAGTCTTTAAGAGAGTGTGGAAGTGTGTTTCTGAAGATGTCAACTCAGGTTAACAACTCAGGCGTCAGCCCCAATTGATGCTCAATGAATCACTGAATTTCCAGCTCCATCTCACACACTGAAAGGGAGAATCATGAGAAGCAAAACAGCAAAGGAGGTGGCTGTTGAGTTAAAAGTTAACAACTCATAACCATGAGCATGAACCACCAATGGTGTATTTGAAATATGAAGCCATTGCTGACTTGTATGTTTGGATCGATGTGTGTACATGGCTGCGAGACAGAGTGCGCTGCCTGTTCGTACGATGGCAAGAGAATAAGAGACAGTGGAGAGAGAGAGACAGAGAGTGGAAGTTTGTCACCTCGAAAATCAGTGAAGAACAGTCCCAGCCTCTGCCCACTGAAGCGATTCATGAACCTATCTATTGGCTCTGCGTGCGTGCGCTGGCGTGCGCACTTACAGACACAACGGTGCCAATAGGGCTTTATGAGCATGTTTAAGCTGTCCATCTGAGATAGGCTCTCATTACAGGGTAAATGAACCAAACAAACCGATAGCAATCAACTGAGGACCTCAACTCATGAACTGCCAATGGGAAGTGGCAGAGTTCCCACAGGGCAAAGAGTACTAATAATGTCCTAACTCATAAAGCTATATGCGGTTTGGATGAAACAATTTACCAAATAGTGTATGCTAAAATGCCAATTGCATGTCCTGAATATCACAGCGTAACTGTAATGCAGCTGGTCACTTTTATGGCACAATAAGCCCTGCAAGAGACAAAACATTCAACACGACAAACAATAAGGATAATGGACAAGAAAGAAGAACAGGATTGGAGGAAAAAGGGCATAAAGTAAGGAAAGTAAGTTCTAAAAACACAACACGGAGAGCAAGCAAGGCGAAAACTTTGAAAAGCAAAGGCGTTAAACCGATCCAGCTTAAAACCTGCTGTTCAACCGTTGAGATATCTGAATTCACTGTTCCATAAAAATGCGCTTAATAATAGGCTTGTAGAAGGCTGGATGCTAGGTGGTTTAGAATTAGCACAATAAAGCATCAGAGGTGACGTGCCCTGAGGTTAGTATACAGGATATCTTGAGCGCCAATCAAAGGGAGTTTGTGCCATCAGTGCAAGTCAGAGGTCAGAGGAAGCTCTGCTCTCTTGGCCTGCAGTCTCTCTGAACTTTAATTTAGGTAGGGGACGGGGATGCCTGACTGAAAGTCTGCCAGTGTAATTTCCTGTGGGAAGCGACCTTTGCCTTTGTTCGTAGAGGATAGCATCTGCCTCTGTATTTCTCATTTCTACTTCAAACCATTACTATTTAACATCATTTTTCTTTCTCCTTTACAAATTTAGCTTCCATCCCATTCTGGGATCATCTATGTAGTTTCTCCTCCTTTTTTAACTCTCGCCATTTGTGTTTGCTTGAAACTGCACGAAAAAAAAATGTAGCCTCGACTAAACGCAGTCAACATTCTTGTGCTGCTCAAAGTGAATGGATTTTGAAAATTGTATGAGACTCAATGCTCTCAGGGGGAAGCAACACACTTCTTCACAGATGAAAGACTGGCATCTTCTTGAGAAGCCCTCTAGGGCCTCTTTACAGTCCAAATCCTTCTCAGCACTACCCTTTAACGCCCCTGAGAAACCTTCTGCTTCAGTGAGAAACATCTCTGAGTATGAGAATTCACACGGGGGAACCTCTACTTGCCAAGCTGATCTGACCTTAGATTATGAAACCATGAGTTGGTTCTTTTCATATATCAAAGATTTAAGAGAGTGAGCAAGAATTACAACTACAACGTATGTACTTTATAGTTAAGAATAGACTATGAAAGCCTTCCTAACCTTGTGTTTCCCATCTTTTTTATAGAAAAAAGCCAAACAAAGAAATACATATGATCTTGTGTTTATGAGCTGAAACTGGCAACCTAAAAGATTAGATCAACCCTGGTCAGTAGACAAACCACATTTCCTTTTTTTCTTACCTTCAGGTGGGATGGTGAAAACCTCTTTCGGGATGTAGAGCTTATCTTCCGCTGTTCGGGCCCAGTCCTTCATGCCCCTTCGGCCCTTCATGGGGAAGTTGATATCGCTGGAAACTGCTGACACTGGTTCTCTCTGAATGGTTACCACTGGACAAACGACAAATGAAAACAAAACCCACATGAAAACTCACTTAGGCATGACACTGGAAAAATAAACAAAGAGTGCTGGTTAAAAGACAAAAATCTGACAAAAACAATAAAGAAAACTTCACAAAAAAATACACTGTTAAAAATCGACGTGCTGGTCATGTGTTTACAGATTGAAAGCAATACTTGGATACAAAAAAATCTAAATCATCGATCATGCATAGTACAAATAAAACCCTCCCAACTGAATTCTAACTATGATGAAATACATTACTGTGCAGATGTCTTGAGCCATTTTGCTTCTACAGAGCAAGAATTTCTTGAAATACTCATTTTCAGCTCGGTCCTTTTACCTGAGCATATATAGAGGAACACTTATTTTTTGTCTGTTAAACCACTTAACACTGACCATCATTCAAAAATAAAAAGAGTATCTAACTCAAGAAATGAACCAGAGTTGTGTCTACACATAAAAGAGAACCCATTTTAAATTCTTTAGGCACTTTGCTACCAGCAGCTCATCATTTGTTCCAATTTCTGTAGCCAAATCTATGAAAAATGGCAGCAATAATACAGTTTGACTTTAATAAAATAGCACTTTTACAACCAGCAAGGTGATTCCCAAAAAACCTATCTACCAAATGCTTGCCATTTCTCAGGATGAAGTGCCAAGTGTCCTAACTGGGTAAGTGGACTACAAAAGAAGAACCGACTGGCCTAAAAATACTGGCAGCCACCAATGCTACCCCTCAGCTTCCCAGTAGATGCTCCTCTAGTATAAATCTAAAAAACTATAAAAGCAATTTCACAAAATATATATAAATATCTTTGAAAGTTGATGTGCTGGTCATATGTAGTTAAATTCTGAATTATTGGAATTTTTAGAAACAACAATCATAGGTGATTGCCAGAAAAGTTCACGTCTGAAATTCACCTTGAGGTCACTGGGATCCAAACTCATCTGAGAATTTTAGTAGATGCACCTATGGTATGAATGTCAAAATCAGGGGTAAAAACTATCTACAGAAAAAATTACCAGTATCTGAAAGTCATGTCCTTCAAAAATAAGAAAAAAAAATCCAGCAAAGACCTGACACAGGACCTGAGAGATACATCTGGACCTCTGCTTGATTCATCAACTATATATGTTAAGCCGCTCAAGACTTTTGTGCAGTACTGTAAGTCGTCCGGATGTTTGTGTACAAAAAATCTTTCATCTGCTCCTGTGAAGCCGTGTGATCTGACAGCAATGAGTGGGCCTTACTGAGGTTGTTGGTAACCACTAGAAAACTCTGAAAAGGCTTCTGGGCCTCTCCAATGAGGTGAATGAAATCTTCCAATATCCTCATCAGCAAAGCAGCACCGGGAGCGATCTGTGGACAGCACGATGATAGAAAGATGAACGGAAGGATGTCATAAGTGCAATTATAACCCACAGCCAACCATCTTCTATGAGACACGTCTCAACCACTGATACCTTTTTACTCACTGCATTACCTCAACTACCGAATGTGTTCCTGGGCTGTAAATCCTAATCACATGGTTTATAATATTATATTTGGCTTTTTTTCTTAAAATTATTATATCCAGATGGCAAGCAAACACAATTTGCTGCAGGGGTACCACATTGGGTCCCATACAAAGCTTGCACAAAGACGCACAGGATATTGTGCATTTTTAAAACTCAAAGAAACATTAATAATAGGTAGAATCAAACCCATTTTCCATCACCACACATAAACATTTACAAAAAGATCTATTTATGACACTTGGTGATGCAGACAGTCAGTTGTGATGATAAGGAGGTGCACAGAAGCGCACACGAGGACATAAAGTACCAGACATTCACATAAATGCAGAGCCTTACCTGGTGAGCGTCCTCCCATTTTTCTAAATTTTCAATGTCCAACATGTGGCTGACAATCTGGAAGAATTTCTAGATAAAAAGAAATAAAAAAGGATGTGCTCAGTTGTTGAAGCCAGACCATCAGGCAGTTATTTCCTGGATATCAAATAACTACTGATAACCTTGCTGTGGTTAGCACTGCAGCAATACTGCCTCTTATTCTCAGTCATGTCTGGTTCATTCATTTGCTGTACACAGGCATATTGTAAGTCATAAATAATAACGTCTGTGAAATGATCGACTGAGACGGGAACATTTTGCTCGCTTACAGGCACTGGAAAAAGAAAAATGCTGCTAAAAAAAAAATCCGCCCTGTGAGGCCATAGCAACTGTGCAGCTGTAGTTAATTGTTATGCACACCCTGTGCAGTAGAAAGTGAAGCTGCGGATGGAATAAATTTTGTTGTAAGTGACTGTGTGTGTGTGTTTGTGTGAGATTTATTTATTTATTTATGTATTTATGTCATGGTTGGTGACTTTAGAAGGCTCCGGGCGAATGCCGAGACGTTTTTCCTACCTGCACGTCGTCGGGAGCTGGGATGTAGGTTGCTCTTTTGAAGGTGTCCGTCACATTTCGCAGGATCTCCGTGGAAAAGAGAAGGTCGCCACTGTAGTAGCTCCTTCTCTGCAAGAGCTCCAGGAGACTCCGTACGATCTGAGACATGCCCTCCCCAGCCAGGGTCCTCTGACCCTTCGCGAGATGCTCTCGTAACTAAAATGCATTAAAAAAAGGAGATTTTTAGAAGTGTTTTATCCTGTCTCGTGATTACAGGTAAACCCTTTGCTGTTGCACATGGTGTTACTCAAACTACGTAGCAGAAAAACAGAAATAGCACACCCGAGATTGTGTTTTTGACAAAGAAATCACAGGAATGTTTTGGATATGAGCCGACGGGGATATTTCAAGACGGGAGTATATATGTACATGGTTGGATTTTTGTCTTTTTTTGTGTATGTGTGTGTGTGTGTGTGTTTGCTTGTGCTTAAAATAGGCAAGCAAATCGAAGCCTTGCAGCACTTTCAGACAGAAACTGGATCTCATCACTTCAGAGAAAGAGATACAAAAAGATAGTCTGTGCGTGTGAGGCAAAGTGAAAGAGAGTGAGGGAGGAAGAGAAAGAAGCTGGGGGAACAGAACATCACAGCAATCACAGAAAATTAATTACTGACTCCTGGTATTAATGAAAGGTTGGAACAGAAGCTAACAGTGCAATCAGCTCTGTCATGCACGATCCCTGACCCCCATCTCCTTCCGCCATCATCGAGGAGATGGAAAAGGTTGAAGTTCACGGAGCAGGAAAACAGTTTCGCTGATGAACACATTCATTAGCTCTCTTCATTAATTGATAAGTGTGAGCACAAAGCTCTGGAAAAGCTAATTAGAGATAGCAGCGAGTCTTGGGTAAAAACACTCTGCAATTTTGAGAAAACTTTTTTTTAGGGTAGTTGAAGAGAGGTACATTAGAGATAAAAACAAAAACAAAAGAGAAGAACAGATAGAGAAGAACTTGAAAAACATGTTTCACTAAGCAGATGAAGCAACTCGAGTGCATCTGGAAAGTATTCACAGCGCTTCACTTGTTCCACATTTTGTCATATTACAGCATTATTGCATTAAATTCATTTTGTCCCTTAAAATTCTACACACAATACCCCATAATGCCAAAGTGAAAAAAGGTTTGCTTGAAACTCTTGCAAATTTATTAGAAATAACAAACTAAAATATAACATAAGTATTCGTACCCTTTTACCAATACTTAATAATTACAGCTTTAAGTCTTTTAGAGTATGGTGCTACAAGCCTGGCACACCATTCATTGCAGAACCTCTCAAGTTCCATCAGGTTGGATGGGGAGCATCGGCACACATCTTCAGAGATGTTCAGTTGGGTTCAAGTCCAGGCTTTGGCTGTTATCTTAGCTGTGTGCTGTCCTGTTGGAAGATGAACCTTCGCTCAAGTCTGAGGTCCAGAGTGCTGTTGAACGTCTCTGTAGATTGCTTTCCCTCTACCCTCCTGAGCTACAGCCACCTCCATGGGTGGCTGTAGCTCAGGCGGTAGAGCAGTCATCTACTGATCAGTCATCTACTGCTGTTGGTGGTTCGATTCCTGGCTTCCCCTAGTCTGCATGCCAAATATCCTTGGACAAGATACTAACCCCAAATTGCTCTCCCATGCATCCATCGGAGTATGAATGTGGGTGAATGTCAGTTAAAAAGCACCTAGGAAAAATGTGCTTGTGCGAATGGGTGTGAATGGGTGAATGCACAAAGTTGTATAAAGCGCTTTGAGTGCTCAGAAGAGAAGAAAAGCACTATATAAGAACCAGTCCATTTACCCTTTCTGTTCCTGGTGCTGAAAAACATCCCCACAGCATGCCACCACCACCATGCTTCACTGTAGGGATGTTATTGACGTGGTGATGAGCAGTGCCTGGTTTTCTCCAGATGTGACGCTTTCAATCTTTGTTTATCAGACCAGAGCATGCACTGACATGCACTGTCAACTATGGGACGTTATACAGACACGTGTGGGCCTTTTCAAATCATGTCCATCCATCCATTCGCTTCCGCTCATCCTTTTCAGGGTTGTGGGGGGCGCTGGAGCCTATCCCAGCTGTCATAGGGCGAGAGGCGGGGTACACCCTGGACAGGTCGCCAGTCTGTCGCAGGGCCAAATCATGTCCAATCAACTGAATTTACCACAGATGGACTCCAGTCAAGTTGCAGAAACATTTAACAGATGATCAGTGGAAACAGGATACTCAGTTTTGAGTGTAAGAAAAAGTCTGTGAATACTTCTGAACTTTTGCTACTTTTGTTTTAGTGAATTTCCAAAAAAATTCAAGCAGAATTTTTTCACTTTGTCATTATGGGGAATTGTGCAGAATTTTGAAGTGAAAAAATGAATGTAATCCAGTCTGGAATAAGGCTGTAACATGACAAAGTGCTTTGAATACTTTCCGGATGCACTGTAACTGGCTTAAATTGGTACATCTTTTTAGCTTTTTTTTCTCTTGTCCATCATAATTATTTTTTTATCAATTGTTTGTTTTATTGTACTCATTTGACATTACTTACAGATAAATGTAAATATCTATATTCAAGTGAGACGCATCTGGCGAAGCTCGGAGGACCCCAGAAAGCAACTCCATTATTGTCCAGCATACAACGACGACTAGCAGATCCTAGAAAGAGGTGAGAGAGATGCACGTAGTTAATACAGAATGCAACAAACACCAAACATTATCTACACCACACTCTGAATATGGTATGCTTTTTCAAACTTCCAAAAACCAATATGGCCACAAAACACATAAATATGTTATTTGTATTCTGACGCCGAGAAGTAGGCCAATTCATCACACGGACAGGAGTAATACAGAGGGCGTCTGCTCAATGTATTTTAATAGCTATACGGAAATATCAGAATGCATAATTTTGCTACTAATGAAAAAGCTAAAACCCAAGGTCACATCTATTCATGTGCTGGAGTGAAATATTATGCAGGATTGTAAAAACTACAAAATATTTTGTTTGTAGCAGTATTTGGCAATTTACACCTTCTGGTGATTTTAGGCTGGCAGGCACAAGGCAAACTAGTGAAAGCTGCCAAAGTACCTTTTGAAAAATAAATATAAACAAGTTCTTTACGCCCTCTTTTTTTGTCATTGCCATGGTAACTGAGATAAGTTAAAGAATGTTAATTTGATCTTAAATAAGACTATTATATTTAATTAAGGCTCGTTCAGACATGTTTTGCCGTCCCTAAAAAGATGTGGAAAAATGTCTTTATGCAGCAGACCTCTCGAACCACACCTGCACTCGACTTGCACGTGTCAAAGTTTATACTCCTCTTTGGCAACAATCGGGCAACTCTCAGTTTAGACTGAAATAACAGTGATATGGTTTGACTGCATTCAAATGAGACATGAGTGCTGTATAAATTAAAGGAACTTGCTGGATAACGTATGTGTTAAAAATGTTACGACTGCCTCTTTCTATCAAAACTCAAAAGAGCAATGGCATTTATTATTGCTGAGGCATAAGTACACCCATTAGAGCAAATTTATTTCAAACATAGGGATGCAAGCAGAGCAATTTATTCTGATTAGCCTATAATCTTGTCTATTTTACCATCTTTTTCATATGATTGTCATTCTGTTGCAGTGAATTTGCCAGATACTTGACACCTGACAGTCAACTGTTCCTTTGTCTGCACTAAAGGCCTGTTGAAGTTAAAAGCTCACTGGTTTGCAACTGAATAACTAACCAAACAAATCACAAGAGCACAACTTGTTCCTCTCTTGGGCTTTTGTTGGACATATTCAGCTACATACACATTGTTACGTTCATGTCATCTAATGTTAATAATCTTCCAAACTACTATGCTGTCTATCAGCTGGAGTTTATGGGATCGGCGTCAACTGCAGTGGATTTTTAGGAATATAGCCAACTTTAATTTATTCATGTGAACTAGTCCTTTAAATAGTCCAGCTGTCCCACTTAGTATTTAATAATGAAAAAAGATCCAACTTTTTAGTTATACTATAGTACATATTACTCCTTTCAAATGTCCTCTTTTCTCTTATATTGAATAAGGAAGGCAGTGGCTTGTAAAAGTATTCGGCCCCCTTGAACTTTTCCACATTTTGTCACATTACAGCCACAAACATGAATCAATTTTATTGGAATTCCACGTGAAAGACCAACACAAAGTGGTGTACACGTGAGAAGTGGAACGAAAATCATACATGATTCCAAACATTTTTTACAAATAAATAACTGCAAAGTGGGGTGTGCGTAATTATTCAGCCCCCTGAGTCAATACTTTGTAGAACCACCTTTTGCTGCAATTACAGCTGCCAGTCTTTTAGGGTCTGTCTCTACCAGCTTTGCACATCTAGAGACTGAAATCTTTGCCCATTCTTCTTTGCAAAACAGCTCCAGCTCAGTCAGATTAGATGGACAGCGTTTGTGAACAGCAGTTTTCAGATCTTGCCACAGATTCTCGATTGGATTTAGATCTGGACTTTGACTGGGCCATTCTAACACATGGATATGTTTTGTTTTAAACCATTCCATTGTTGCCCTGGCTTTATGTTTAGGGTCGTTGTCCTGCTGGAAGGTGAACCTCCGCCCCAGTCTCAAGTCTTTTGCAGACTCCAAGAGGTTTTCTTCCAAGATTGCCCTGTATTTGGCTCCATCCATCTTCCCATCAACTCTGACCAGCTTCCCTGTCCCTGCTGAAGAGAAGCACCCCCAGAGCATGATGCTGCCACCACCATATTTGACAGTGGGGATGGTGTGTTCAGAGTGATGTGCAGTGTTAGTTTTCCGCCACACATAGCGTTTTGCATTTTGGCCAAAAAGTTCCATTTTGGTCTCATCTGACCAGAGCACCTTCTTCCACATGTTTGCTGTGTCCCCCACATGGCTTGTGGCAAACTGCAAACGGGACTTCTTATGGTTTTCTGTTAACAATGGCTTTCTTCTTGCCACTCTTCCATAAAGGCCAACTTTGTGCAGTGCACGACTAATAGTTGTCCTATGGACAGATTCCCCCACCTGAGCTGTAGATCTCTGCAGCTCGTCCAGAGTCACCATGGGCCTCTTGGCTGCATTTCTGATCAGCGCTCTCCTTGTTCGGCCTGTGAGTTTAGGTGGACGGCCTTGTCTTGGTAGGTTTACAGTTGTGCCATACTCCTTCCATTTCTGAATGATCGCTTGAACAGTGCTCCGTGGGACGTTCAAGGCTTGGGAAATCTTTTTTTGGCCTAAGCTGCTTTAAATTTCTCAATAACTTTATCCCTGACCTGTCTGTGTGTTCTTTGGACTTCATGGTGTTGTTGCTCCCAATATTCTCTTAGACAACCTCTGAGGCCGTCACAGAGCAGCTGTATTTGTACTGACATTAGATTACACACAGGTGCACTCTATTTAGTCATTAGCACTCATCAGGCAATGTCTATGGGCAACTGACTGCACTCAGACCAAAGGGGGCTGAATAATTACGCACACCCCACTTTGCAGTTATTTATTTGTAAAAAATGTTTGGAATCATGTATGATTTTCGTTCCACTTCTCACGTGTACACCACTTTGTGTTGGTCTTTCACGTGGAATTCCAATAAAATTGATTCATGTTTGTGGCTGTAATGTGACAAAATGTGGAAAAGTTCAAGGGGGCCGAATACTTTTGCAAGCCACTGTAAAATAACTCAGCTTTAAGTCTGCCTTAACCATGTTAAAGTCTGTATTTAAATAATTTCCTCAAGGATTAATATAATATTCTGATTCACATGATTCACAGACACTTGTATGCATGAAGTGATTTATGATGTTTCATTAGTGTACATATATACGGCTTGTACTTTATGTATTTAGTGCTCTGTTGATGGATAAGATTGGTACACTGTTTCAAGTGCTTTGACATGTCAGCGTGGCTAGAAAAACATCGAATGAACATGCGTACAAAACATCACATCACACTATAGAAACTTCTGAGATGGTACAATCTTCGGTCTTTTGTCCAGCTGGTTCATACCTCTGTTTAGAATCACTCCAAGTACAAACCACTTTAGGTCTGCCTCATTTCATTAGGTTTTGCATTGTTTAATGCTGCTTTAAGCCTACACTGACCTCAATTTAACTGAAGAGCACCTCTTTCAAAGAACTGCAAAGTTTGCAGATATTTTTTCTAGAACATGAATTCTGACAAATCGTTTAACCTAGAGAGAGCTGAACCCTAGAGTTTCATCAGCAGTGAGCTGGTACAAAGATCCTTTCTTTCTGCTCATCTAGCTGTGGCTCAACCAGCTGGGCAACACGTCACAGCTTGACCAGCAACAACCGCTAAATCTGTGTGTGCTCATTTGTGCAGTAACTCTGAAGAACCAGAAGAAAGCTTGCTTCTGTAACACCTGCAAAGCTGTGACACATCTCCAGAGCAGCTTGATGAAAAATCTGGAACATCAATATAAGCAAAGAAGCAGCTGATCAGAAAAGAAAAACGAGGAACACAGGAGATTCATCACTCGTCATCGACATTCTCCTTATCAAAAACATGACAGATAACGCAGGACAATTCACTTCCTCCCAGTGTTGATGGAGGATTGGTTTCCCCCTGAGCACGTCAAGGAGTAGATGTTTGAGCTGTATGAATCCTGGACTAGAAAGACGTCAGATGTCTTCCAGAAAGCTTTACCAATAATGAGAGGACCAGATCCAGGATTATTAGCGGTGTATCTCAGAGCCTCATCCATCCATTTGGGATGTTGAATGTTCTTTATTTCTGACTTATAGGAGAAAAACGTAAATGCTGCTCTGACCCCTGAAAAGAGTCTGGATATCTGGTATGACATTGGAGATCAGAGACTTGTCTCCAATAAAGAAGACCTCAAAGCTGAAATTCAAAGCCTTAAACTGACTCAGTATTAGCCTCTCCATCCTGTGAAGCCAGATCTGATCGCAGGCAGAACTCAGGCTGACATCTGGTTGAGGAGAACTGTCCTGATGACGTTCAAGGCGCTTTGGTTGACTGTAGCCACAATTATTTTGTAAATGAGCCCTTTTTTATTAGTCTAATAATGGTTTTGTGACAACTCATCTGTATTTATTTGTAAAAAGATCAAATATGACTTACCAATCCCCTTACTTTGCATCATCATGCACACAACTGCCTCACAAACAGGTCTGTGTAAACCTGGTCAATCAAGAGAATGAGCTATTTTGACTTATAGACCTGTGACGATGGTGAATTTGGAACAAACCAGATGTTAAGACTAAAAATACACGTTGTTTTTTTTCTTGTTTTTTTTTTTAAATCACAAAAAGCTGACTTTGAAGTTTCTCCTTATTTTTCCATGACATTTCTCCAGGCAGTGAGCAACCTTGAGAAAGAAGGTACAAGTATATGTCTCATAGCACATGCATAGAGAGTTGCAGGCCCTGTGTTACAGTATAAGCTTTAGCAGATATTGCTTTGACTGTAGCTCTGCCTTTCCTAATCAGGAAGTGCTACTGTATGTACATGAGGCTCACAAACTTCCAAAGTTAATCATCACAGAGATTTTTTTTCCATTAAGTAGCCAGTCTCTGTTCTTCTGCTGCAACTTTACCATTGCTAAAAACAACATGCCCACATGTTCGTGATGCTAACAAACCTCTGTTGCTCCTACTGGAGATTTCTTTAAGCTTCTCACTTGGACATTTTTGTAATAGTTCTGGTACTTGAGTTGTGTAAAGACACTTGTGATTGCAATATGCTTTTTTTTCCCTTGTCACAATGCTGCTTGGCAGCCTGTTGCACAGCTCCCAAATCTTAACCAGCTCGTATTACTGCCTGGACTGAGCCATGTAATCCTGGTGAAGCTACAGAGGAAATGACAGTGGTTTCATTGGTGATTGGGCAATAATGAGGACAACCGAGGCGATCTGATTTGAGCCCTTGACGTGCCACACTCAAACTTCCCACACCACAGCGTGACCGTACCTCACTTCAGGACTTTTTAGGTGGACAGGAATGTTATTCTGAGCTGAGATGAAACGTGGGGGCATTGCTCCAGTTATGATTGAAATGTGGTGTAATCCCACACATGTTGGTGCAAGGAGGTGTTTCTGAATTGCTTTTTCTTGGATTATATCCACATTGTCACTGTTCTGTTTTAATCTGGTTTAAAGCAACACATTGTCTGGATTCCTCCATCACCTGATGAAGAGGTGCTCTGCTGCCACAAGGATAGACACGTGAAATCTTTATCACCTCATCTCTATGCAACATTTATCTTAACCTGTTTGTTTTATAATATTTGGATTTCAGTTTACTGAATAACTTTTTTCACTGTTTTGGTTGCTGTGACATAATTTCACAAAATTTCTTCTTCTTTGAGCTGAGTGCATTATTAGCTAAAAGCATGCAATGTGACTGACCAGTAGCATTCGTTGGACATTTGTTGTAGACAGTTTCTCCAGCTGAGGCTCTCTTCCATGACATCGAGAGGAGATGCTCGTCTTTGCATATCTCATGAGGCGCTATAGAAGAAGGTGAGAAACACATAGAAAAAAAAGCGAAATGAAGTCAAGCCTAGTAGGAGAACAGAAAAAAAAAACAACCACGCGCACAAACACGCACTCGCACGCACACACACGCCGAACCAGAAGAAATAAAAAAAAAGGGAGACAGACAGAAGCAAAGCACACAAAAAAAACACGATTCAAATCAATGTTCTCCTGCAGCAGCTCCCAATCTTATTCCCTTGTACATTCTCAGAGCTCTCTGTCGGTGTCATTGCCTCAGTACAGTATCTCATTCCCTCTTCATCTTACCCCCTCTTTTTATTCATCTGTTTTCCACCCCTCCCTCTCTTTCATAACCATGATGAAAAAACAAGCAGGGGGAGGGGGAGCTGGGTGCTCTGAAGATATTCCGAGGGGGCACACTAGGGTTGGCAGAGGCAGATGCAGAGAGATGAAGAGGGACGGAGAGCGAAGAGCGAAGAAGGAGAAAATGTGTGATGTTCCCCCTGCAATGCCAACAGACAAGATCCTCGTCTAGTGTAAAAAAAGCTTTAGAGCTACTAAAAACAAAGAGGTCATGATGGAGGCTCCACTCAAAAGTTTATCATTTGCAACTCGTCAAGTCTCAGTGCTAACACAAGTGACACGCACTGAAAATATACTTGCATACATATATGTGTGTATATATATATATATATGTATATATACCAAAACACACGCACAGCTTCAGTCAGGAGTCGTACTTATTAAAAACCACAGTGTTTCCTGCAATGGCTGACACTGACAAATAGCACCAAGCGGACCATTGAACATCCAGCCCTCCACCGGGGAGAGAAACATAGAAGGAAATAAAGCAAGTGAGAGACAAAGAGTAAGGGAGATTAGTGCTTTGAAAAAAATGTTAAACAGGAGAGATATAAGGAGAAAGCAAATAACTCACAGATAAACAGAGAGGATAAAAAGAAGGCAATACAAGGGAAAAATGCAAAATCAATGAAGAGGTGAAGACGGACGGGTATGTGAACTGACATGAAGACAGGCAAAGGACAGAAAAGGATGTGAAGAGCTCTAAAAGTGCGAAGGTAGCTTTTGGGTATGCTGTTAATCTCTTGGAATTGCTTCCATTCTGCTCGATAGGTAGTGTGCAAGTGCAATTTTGGCACACACACGCACTCTTTTAAACTTCAAAAATACCACGAAATCATCGTAAAAACAAAGGAAAAATGTGAAATACAAAAACTAGGGCATGAAAAGGTTATACAGATTATACTGAAGCCCTCTGTCTGTAACGCACACTCAAGCTACTGACCAGGGCACTTTTTCTCATTACACGACCGGACCTCCTCTCCTAAGCCATCACACGGGTAGCCTTGCAATCCAGTGCCCTCGCACATCCTGATGCGCCGCTGCCATCCAGAGTCACACGTCTTGCTGCAGAGACTCCAGTGGTTCCAGCTGCCCCAGTTACCTCCACCTAGCGCAAGAGGAAGAGCACCACCAGTGAAGATGGAAGTACCGGAATGCATTGCAAAAGAAAAAAAAAAGAAAAAGAAATGACAGTTATGAATGAAGTAGTAAATTTAACTTACAAGTCTAAAGCTTTTTTATTAGTGTGAGAAATTAAGTCAATACAAGCCTATTCTCGGGCCCAGGCTCATTAAACACCCTAGTATTTTTGTTCTCTGGGGCCCCTGTCGAAACAGACTCATAAGCCAAATTAGGTCCCAACCCAATAATTACTCATGTGTGGAATATGAATCAGAAAAACAACCATGTGGATGCCTTTAGATAATGCATGTTCTGTGTTTGCATAATGCCATCTGAGAGCATGTGACTGTGAATACTAATTTGTGTTACCGGAGCACGAAGGGTTGGTGCATTCTCTGCTCTCCTGATGGGGGCCTTTGCATTCAGCCCAGCCGTGCACCGATGGGCTACAGCGCCTCTGCCTCTGCTCGGTCCCTGTGTCACAAGTCACGCTGCATTTCGACCAAGGCCCCCAGTCTGACCACTGGCCCTCCACTGGAGCGGGAGACAGATCCGAGAAGATAAAGAGACACGGGAGCATGCATGAGGGTGAAGGGATGAAGATTTTTAAAGAGGAATCAGAAATGAAAAAAAAAAAAAAGAGATGGAAAAAAAGACAATGATTGTCAGTGGAAAGGAAGGTACAGAGGAAGAGAGGGAGGAAAAAGACAAGGCAGATAAAGTGAGCACGCTGAATAGAATATACAATGAGTTAGGATGAACAGCAAATAAATTACAGAAGCTATTTGGCTTCCCATAAATAGCAACAAACAAACACAGTGCACCTCCCATTTTAATGGAGATTTTAAATATTTCAATCTGTTACAAAAAAAACAAAAAAAAAGCTGAATGCAATTTCTTCCACTCTTTGTTTTAAAAGAGTTCACACAAAGTGCATTTGGTTGGATTTTCACCCACAGTATTATTAAAAAGAGAATCCTATTGACTGGTGTTTGTGCGGAAACAGATAGAAATAATAATAATTCAAACACAATGAAGTACTGCCTGTCGGACAGCTTAACCGAAGCCTGACGACACGCATCGATATAATCAAAGCCCCTGCTGTCCATTCTAATGGGTGCTAGAAAAGGAAGTGTTGCTTGGGAGTAATTGAGTTGTCAGATGAAATATTCAAATACAATAAAATGACATTAACCAAACCCCAAACAAGCAGATAAGATTTTTTTGGCACGTCATCGTCTTCAAAGAGAGCCATAGATTCAACTTTGAAGATCTGTGTTGCAGAAAAAAAATAAAAATAAAACACTTTTTTGATTAGAAATCTTTGTAATAAAACGAAAAAGAACTGACAGAGGACCCAATTACTAGCCTGTAGCCATGTTCCTTTATGTTTCTGAACGCAGAGACACTTGTCAAAGCGCTACAATTTCAGAAACTTCAATCACAAAAGCAACTGCCAAAATCTTCTCTGACAATGTGCTAGTTTTTAGCTGTTTAACAAAAGGTTGTGTTCAACTGTATTATTACTGCAGTTAAATTGTCCTAAACAGATAATATCTGGGCATTTGTTTTACCTGCAGCAGCAGCAGCAGCAGCATGAAAGAGCCAATTTAACTAGGTTTTTATTGTTACACTGTCACATTAATTCTGTTTGGTTTACGCCGCATTTAATTGCACGGAATAGTCAATTGCTATTTTCTAAACAAATGCTTTACCACTTCTTTCACGCAAGCACACACAATCCTGAAAAATAATAATTGAAATGGAGTAATAAATCAATGCCTCCTTTTGTTGGCGTCAGTGTCACTTATGTAAAACAATAATGTGTTGCCTCCAGCTGGAATTATTGAAGGACCTGAGCTGTGCTTTTGCACAAATTTGAATTCTTAATGATGTGTAATGATTTAACTGCTGCCTGCTAAAACTGTCACATTAATTGGTTTTTGAGACAATTTTGGACACTAAAATAAACCGTTAAGGTTAAACTGACATTATCAGCTAAGAAATTAGATAAGGAGTGCGCACTATCAAACAAGGCGGTATTTACACATCCAGGAGACAGACAGTCGCATTAGCATTCATACTCAGGTGGCGTTTCTGGCCACATAACTAAATCTAATATTTTCTTTTAGCTCTGTTTCACTCCCTACAGATTACATAAGGATACAGAATAAAACACGGTCCCAAGGAACCACATTTAGCCTTGGGAAAGTACACTGCATAGCTTTTTCAGAGCTCTTCTGACTAAACTGCACTCTAGTACCAATGCTTATTAGTATGTAGAAAATGATCTAAACAGAAAATGAAAAAGTAGCTTTAAAATATATCATATTTAATGACAGATTTAGTCAGCTCTAGTAAAACATTATACGTTATAGTTCAAGAGTTTGTTTGGTGAGCATTAGTTAACAGGGGCCGATAAACGATTCAAGAATAAGAAGGCTCCGAACTCAAGACGGTTAAACCAGTTTTTGTTTAAGAGAAAACTTAACAAAGACCTTTTTTTAAATTCTATCTTTAGTCACTTTTTTACTAGTAGTGTGTCACAGTAGCATAAAATCGATAAAAAATGCCAAAGATAACATTTTTGCACCAGCAGGGCGATTCAGTCATTATATGAAAACATACACATCTCGGTATGGTGTAAGGAGCTTGGAAAGAAATGGAACACTTGGAACACCTTACGCTCTGCTTCAGCGTAAACTCCACTTTTTATAATTATTTGAACATTACAAGCTCCTGAGACTATGATGACCTGGATAATTGAGAACCTTAACAGACATATCTCGGTATGGTGCGCAGCGTGTCCTTAAAAAAAATTAGGAAACTAAACAAGTGGAGGATGAAATAAGAAGTGTCAAGAAGCTTTCAATGAGATACACTGAATTTCAGCAGAACTGGACTAAAAATCAGTGGTCTTATAGAATGAAGTTCCGTTTAGTTCATTGTCAATAAACTTAGGACGAGGGGAGAAATGGGAGCACTGATTATCTATAACCATGTTTAAAACACAGTGGCAACTCTGTCATGGGTTTTGGCTGCATTACAGTCAGTAATGTTGGGGGTCTTGTAAAAACAAAAAGCTGATGGAATTAGGAAAGCAGAAAAGTATGGTCAGATTTTGAACCACCATCGACTATTCCTGGATGCTACCTAAAGAAATTACAAGAACGCTTGGCTAACAGAGTTCAGACTCTACTGAATAATAAAGGTGGCCATGCAAAATACTGACTTTCAAGCTCATTATAATTTTATAAACTCTGTTTGTTCCATGTATTTTTGTACACGCTTCAATAAATTGCTCCACATATTTCTCATTCTCCTAACAAAATATAAAGAAATGTCTCACTGTATAAAGCTTCTATAATATCTGATAGGCAGAAAACGTATTTTTAACTACTGCAGCGGACAAGTAGATATATCTATCTGTTGTGCATGGACTTCTTCTGTCTCTGTATTTACACGAATTACAATTCGAAGTGAGAACTCTTTGCTCGAAATGATATATTGAGTCACACATTCTACACTCCGGGGCATTAAGCAGCAGAGAAAGTGAAGTACAGTGCTGTAAATGTATTTGTCTGGCTATCCCAAGTGAGAAGGCATTGCCAGCTCTCCTTGGTAAAGTGGTCAATCACGCCAGGCGACACTTGTACTGTGTTCCAACGGGCGTGGGTCTGCATCGTGTCGCGGAGATGACATAAAGGAAATAAAGTGTGACCTAGAAAAGCATTGCAAATGTGATGTTTTTAGAATTTGCTCTGATTAATGGAAGTGTTTCATTTCTAAAACAACATTTAAAAAAAGAAAATGACACAAACACCAACACATTTTCAGACTGTCCATGTCTTTCTGTCGAAGTGTTACTTCTTTGTAAGGATTGCTATCGTATATATCTCAGCATTGTGTTAACACACAAAGCACAATCAGCTTATCGGCAATGATACTAAAAAAGCTGGATGGCAGCTCTCTGTTAAGAGGGAGCTCTTGCCAAAGAGAGAAACTATCAATTTGCCTATAATTAAGACATAGCAATTAATCCCAGCATATGTTTGGCTATGAACTGAACTGTTAACATTGTGAAAAAGAAAAGGAGGTGTCAAAGAACTTAAAGGCAATTTCCAGCCAGCTCTCTGCCTACACAGGTTTTATTTAGTACTTGATGTTTGCTCAAAAAGGTCTGATATGACCAAATGAATTACTTCCATGAAAATGTCTGCTGACTTTAATAATACCCCGTTGATTGTCTTCATATGATGCAACAGCTGCCACATTTACATTTGCAGTTCTGCCCACATATGTATGCACTTGTTTGATATGTAAGCTTAGCTTAGCATGTGACTGCCTAAGTGACAACCCACTGTGAAGAGGTAAGAAATTGGTTTAATATACTGTAGCATAAACACAACAGGACATGCAACAGCACATAGCGTGAGGATTAAGTATATGGTTTGCAGTGAGATCAAATTATCGAGGGAAACACACAACTATGCACCCACATGTGCACAGACATGCATGCACGCACGCACAAACACACACACACACACAAACACCCACACACACACACACACCCACCACACACACACACACACACACACACACACACACACACACACACACATACAATCCATCAAAGCTCTATTCTGTATGCATGGTTGTTTGTGCCAAAAGGCCTATGCTGGTATTCATGATTTCAAAGGACCATTGACTTTGAACTCCCAAAAGCAGGCTGAATCTGTTGTGATAGATTCTCACATTCACATACACAAAGATTTCCTTAAGGCCTCGCAGGAAGACACCCTTTCTCCCAAACCCTCTCTTTCCATCACTGTTCCCAAAACAGCTTGGCAAAACATCCTGGAGGCCATACTTTAGATTACGATGTCTCCCTGTTCCTTCTTTTTAACTTTGCAGCCTCTTTGTCTGGCAAGGGGGACAGTTTGTTTTATTTAAATATTAACCTTGCAAAACCTCTGCTTTTGAAAATAAAGAGGAAAAAAAACAAGTAAATATCCAAAAATATTGTTTAGGATGCAGGAATAAAAAGGTTCTGGCTCCAGCATCACTCACATAAATGTAAAGGCATATGGATTCAAAGTCCAGGGGAAAGTGATATAGAATTCTTTGCCTTAGCAGTCTTAAATAAAAAGCACTTACACTGTGATAATTGCTCAGGCTGTGAGTGATTACACACTAAGCAAACACACTCTCACTTGGACTGAAATTAATTCAGGAAGAAAAAGGTTATTATTCAGAAAGCTGACAGCATTTTTGTTATAAACTGTCTTATGTTTTAATGTCTGTGTATCCATTAATTCCTTTACTCCAACACAGAATCCATTTAAAGTCTGAAACAAAAAGCCAGAGCAAATTTAATCGCTGAAATTAATATTCCTTTTTAATGTCGGTGTTTCCAAAGTGTTTTTTCCCCTAAAGGGGACACTTGGAATAGAAAATTAAAACTGCACAGAGACAATATGCATAACCAAAGTTTACCTACAGCCTATTTTTACATATTTATGTCTCAGTTGACAAAGGTACTGGCAAAGGCACAGCCTGTAGTGTGACAAGCTACAGAAATTATTGCTCCTATCTTGTCCCACCATTTTTTTCAGAGCGTGCTGCAATAGGGCTTCAGTTGCTGGAGAATCCAACTTCACTCCACTGGCAACCCGATGAAGATGTTTCTACTGGACAGTCTGTGCCAGATTATCCTTAACAGCCCTATTAGCTGGGGCCGAAATGCTGTCTTAACTGTTTTTGACAAAGTGTAGTTTTAATAGATAGTTTTGGAGACAATTATAGAAGAGTTACACGGTCGGGTTGTTCGACGATCTAAACTTAGTCAGCCGTGGAAGAAGCACACCGGTCCAACACAGACTTCTAGTCTACGGTTCTATAAGTGAAAGTTTGAAAGGAAATGTGGACTTAATTCCCATGGATAACCACAGGCGTAAACAGAACTGAAATCTCTACTGAGGGGAAACTGTGAAAATGTATTTTAGCAATGTGCAAATCATTCAGTATGTTAATTGACAATCAAATTAATCCACTAAAATATCAATCCAACCGCCTCCAGTCGACTTTAATACAACTGTACATTCAAAACAAAACTGAATACAATTCACTTTGTGACAGCATTACACATAAATTCAATTACAAACAGAATTTCTATGAAAAAGTGTTGGTTAAAACAAGACTAATACTCACAGTCACTGTGATGCTCAGAGGAGCAAAACATGATGGTCAGCACGCTAGCATGCAAACAAAGACATTTTGAGACCTTTTAAATTGTTTACCATGTTAGGCCTCATTTGCACAAGCCTAGAGACCCACTGGCACTGCCCTCCTAGTAATGTCTAGTTCTAGGAAAAATCCCCAACTAGCTGACAAGTGATTGCTGGTGGCTGCTAGCTGTTGGCACGTGACAGCTTGTTACAAGTAGAGTACTGCATCATAAACCTCTTTGTGATGCTTTGTTAACTTGCAGATTGCAGCAGTCACCCATAGTTTTCAGACAAGTTGGCATGTTTGATAGAAACTACTAGCAATTGCATCAACCTGTTGGCAACCAAAGCAACCACCAAGGAAGCATTTGGTGCAGCAACCTAAATATGCACTGATGGTTGCCAAATGGTTACATACTAATCTCTAGACCTGTGGGACAGGGGCGTTAGTTTAGCAACTGATGCTGAGAGAAGCGTATTAACTTTCAGAACTTCATCACAAAGTACTCTCTGCCTTCTGAAAAACTCTGAGTTGTGTAAATGCGGGTGACATAAATTTCTGCACCAAATTTCAGGATATTCCATTTAAGATTTGTAAGGATGTTTTATTCAAGACCACAACTGTCACTCGAGGCTTGGTGGGATTCCAAAGAAAAAAAAAACAATCACCAAAGTCAAGGACACAAAATGCCAGAAAGATCCATTCGGTATTTTGAGTAGCTGAGATATTTTACTTTGAATCAAAGTGGTTAACTAATACAAACACATTGCCTCCACAAATCCACAGTGCTATCACAGTTGAACAGTTTGTTCCCATTCAGAAGCTTTGATGATGTCAAAGCAGACTTTGGCTTGCTTTAATTGAAGAGAGACATTTGGTCAGTTAGACGAACATGAACTATGCAGGCAAGTGGATGGAAATTCAGGAGCTATGACAGTGATGTGGTAATGTTCTACTTTTGCAACTTTGAAGAGGCAAAAAATGTCAAGTTTAATACAGCAAGAGAGAGAGAGAGTCTTGGTGTATCATGTTAATGGGGATGGTACTAACCAGGACACACTGCTATGTTGCAGAGTTTGGTCTGAACCTCAGGCCGTCCACAAGCTACAGCCCCGCTGCCGTCCATGCACTTCCTGGTTCGTGTCCTGGAGCCCCGCCCACAGGTCACAGAGCACAGACTCCATGACGACCATTCCTCCCACAGCCCATGCACTGCGAACACCCACAAACATGACGCACAAAAAGACACGACATGGGGATGAGGGTTGAGAGAGGAAAGGAAGGAGAAGGAGTGGAGCATCCCATTGCAGGCAGGAGGGTTTGAGAATGAGAAAAACGAGAGATTAAATGATGAGCACATTCCTTTAAAAAAAGAAGAAGAAAAAACACAAAGGAGGTGACCTTATGACCTCCAGGAAACCCACCCAATTACAAAGGAAAAGACAGACTGAGTATGAAACAGCACTTACATGTTACTAATATGAACAAATGAAAGTTAGGAATGGACACTGGTATTTGAAGTCATGCAGCTCGAATCAAGACAAGGAAATAAATGGTGTATGCTTTTTCCTAAAGGTTTAGTCACCCAAGCATTAAAAAGCTTTTCTTTTATCCCCATTTTTCCTTCCTCATGTTTTCTCTTTATTGCACTCCATTGCGCATTTTAACAAAATAAATAAAGACAGAATAAAGAAACAGTGAAGTTGGACCAAAGTCCTAGAACCTGCCATGTCAGAGAAAAGACACACACTTTCACACATACACATTCACAAAATTTAATTACTAAAACCATTTCGAGATGTCTCACCTAAAACTAGAGGGAATAATAATGGAATGATGGATATTATGGGGAAAAAAAAGAATACACAGAAAGTGAAGGCTCCAAAGAAGGAAAAGATCAATTTCAGGCCTGATTAAAAGGAAGAGAATAAGAACAGGTGAACATGAAAAACGTGGGAGATGATAAGAAAAATTGAAAGAACACGCAAAGACGATTGGAGACTCACAAAGTTTGGGTGAATACGAAGTAGGAAATGAGTCCAAGAAAATGAGGTTATTTTGAAATGTTCAGTGAGAGGAGATTAAACTGTGTTGAAAGAGCCAGAAGAAAGAGAGAGGAACCGATGCTGGAGAGAGATGGAAAGCAGGAGATGAGGAGGGGAGGGACAGAGAAGGGAGGACAAGAAAGTTGGAGACAGCAGGATGAAGATTGCTGGTCCTGTGTTGAGCAAAGCTAAATAAATCATGCCGATAAATAATTAAGCCTCGTCTGTGAACGATGGCTTAGAGGAAGAGTAGAAGGCTGAGAGAGAGGGAGGGAGAAGATGGTGGTATTAAAAAGTATGAGAGATATGGAAAGCTGTTAATAGTTCTTAAATTTAGAAGAAAAAAACCATGGTGTTACTATGTCTTTAAGCTGCCCTATAAAATACATATACGATACATGAGCGGGAAAGAGCATTGGTAAGCATTTGTGCTTCTCTTGCTGCAAATTTAATGACATGTTCTTTTTAAAGTAAGCTCATTAGTGGTCCTTGTTGACAAGTTGCATGACTGGGTTCTGGTAAATATTACTTCTCTTGGATGTTGGAGCTTCGATGTAATGAATGATGTATGTGCAGAGCTGACATTGAAAGTCTGCTTTGCAATTTATCTTTGAAAGTTTATTCATGCTCACCAAATATCAGAGTTTAAAGGGAGTACCCATGAGCAGGATTTGTGACATTACAAGTAGTTACAAGCACTACAAGCCAATCCTGGTCCAAGAGGCAACTTAAAAAAAATTGTGATGAAGAAACTTGATGCCTGAAAATTACACACACAGTCATTCCGGTATTTTAGCTATGTAGCTATGAAACTCTTATCTAATGGGCTGGTATACAAATAAAAAACAAAACAAAAAAGCACAAACAGTTATTCGAACTGAGTACTTCTGTACAGCTTTAAAAACACCTGAGAATAATCTTCACACTCATCAGAGGCATTTAGTAAATTGTAAAGCTAAATACATCAAATAGTCTAATGTAAACATTAACCTAATGTCAATGTATTCAATTGTTAGCAGTAGGGATGTCCATGACTAGTCCACTAGACTTAATCATTGCTATTGTCACTAGTCGGTACCTAACATAGCAGTCATTTAATTTAAATGTTTTAAATTTAAATTGATGCCCAATGTACGTAAATTATTATGCCCTAAATGTTATGTAGCCATCTGGCACCAGATGAAGCATCATTGCTGAGGAACCCCATAAATCTGCTAATCTCAGCCTGATCTTTGTTGTTGACACTATCATTTTTCTTTAAAGACGAAAGAACAAGACTGCAGATAAAAGCGGTGGAAATTAGCTTTCTCCGAGGGGTGGATGGGCTTTCCTTTAGCAATGAGGAGAGAAGTTCACTCATTCAAGAGGGGCTCAGAGTTGAGCTGCTGCTTTTCCACATCGAAGAGAGCCAGCTCAGGTGGGTGCCTCTTGGGTAAGGTGTTCTAAACTGGCATGTCCTACCGGGAGGAGGACACGGGGTAGACCTGCTGGAGAGATTACATCTAATTCCTCTGTGTTTCCCCCAAGTAGCCTGAGGAGGTGGCAAAAGGGACGTCTGGGCTTCGTTGCCTAGGCTGCTACTCCCACGGCCCAAATTCAGATAAGCAGAATAAAATGGATAATTTATGGTTTTGTTATTTTAGATTTTAAGTCTCACTAAAATGGTTGTGGTAAATTTTGGACCAGCAGTCATTCATTCATAATGCACAGCACAATGCGCTGCACTTTCCAGTCACAGTTTATTAGTACATGAGCTAATACATGAACATCTTTAACATGTTTCATTTCTGATGAGGCTTTGGTGAACCAACTGAAGGACCAGATGTATCTTTTAAGTCCTGTGTCAAAACTTTCCTTGATTTTTTTTTCTTAACGACATAACTTTCATATACTGTTCATCTGATGCAAATACTATTTCTGTTTGATTGTTTTGTTTTTTGTTTGTTTGGGGCTACACTGCACACCATGGCAACCTATGCCAGATTTACAGGTATACAAATTATGCCTGTCACACTTTGTTACCCGCTACCTGTTGCAAAGATTTATTCCAATTTCTTTATCTATGAAACAAGCCAAAGGCAACAAATTGCCTAAAGGTACGATTGTCATGTGCAATTGGGCTGTTGATGTGTAGACACAACACTGATTCATCCTTCGAGTTAGTAGATTCCTTTTTTGTGTTTAAGTGATCCATGGGTCAGTGTTAAGTTGCATAACAAACAACATTCATCTGAAAATGCTCAGGTACAAGTAATTCACCAAAAATGAATAAAAACCAAGTAATGGCCAAAAAAAAACTTTGAAAGACCTTCAGACAGCCTACTGCTCAAGAGCCATTTGAAAACATTATTGGAAATTCTGGCTCCTTAGAAGCGAAATATAAAGAAATGATGAGTGGGTTTTGCACAGTATTTGCAACTGGATGTGTTTGGACTGAATATTATTGGGACTTCTGAGCCATTCCCAGTATTATTTCTTTTCCTCTGAAATACATTTTCGATTTTTTGGAGTCGAAAGTGAATTTTGTGATTAATTTGCAATTTGTAGTCACTGATTTCAAAGGTAAAGTATGGCATGGGATCTATTTCTGTATCAATAATCAAGCAACCCCTTACTATCAAAACATTGAATGGAATATATTTTGCTAATATGAGTAACATCTAACCAGCATTTAATATATTTTTAGACTGCAGAACATAATACAATGCTCTGTGCTGTTACTTGCTATCTTCATCTACAACAACATGGGATTGCTTGTTAAACATGATTTATTCATTAGAATTGAATCTCCAGCTGTCAAATTCAGTACAAGTGTATCTGAAGTCTGACCATGCAACACCAATCAACTGGCCCCTAAAAACAAGCTTCAATCAGCTTTGGGACAAAAATACAATAAAAGAAAAAAAGTAATTTGGAAATGAGGACAACAACAACAAAAAACCATGATGAAATATCCTCACAAACTGGCTGATGAAAGTATTAAACACCTGACCAATTATATTTTGAGGTATTTTGAATCATAAGCAAAGCAACACAGGCCAAATTGCTGAAATACATAACATATTTTAGTTTAACTAAGGGCTTTAAAGGGGACCTTTTTGCTATGTTGCAGTCACAGAGGGAAGTGCAAAGGAACATATTTGCAGCAGCTGAAATAAAAGGTATGAAATAATACACTGATCTGAGATCAAACAACAGTGTGTCATGTCTGTTTGCCTCATAACATCTGGCAAAAAAAACATCATGAACTGCGTGAGCTCCATTTTGGGAGCTAAAAAAAAGACTGGAAATAAAGCAACAGACTTGCTCATGCTGCCCCACATTTCTGATGCAAATGCAAGCAAGCTTGCACATGCATGGTTATGCACAAGTACACATTCACACAAGAAACCATAATGAGCTTACGGGTAATAAAGATGCATGTTTTCTAAAGATGTCCTTAAACTCTTTCCAGTTTACACATACAGTGCTGTGTGCTGTATTGAGATATCAACTTTTAATTTTCCCATTTCTATTTTTTGCAATGCATATGGTGTAATTAGACATATGCATCACATAATGTCCTTATGGATTACCATAATTACCAGCAATCTCATCTATTGTCAGAGGACCGCATGGATGCATTATTTAAACATATGTATGAATGTGCGCACATGTGTGAAGTTTGTGCTGTAAGCCTGATATGAGACCATGACTACACCCCGTTAAGTTTCTTGCTTGAATGATTACTGGAAGCAGTGTTGCTGCATTTGACAGCGCACTGACCCGGACATACTTTATTCACAATGCGCTGTTGTTCCACTTCATGTTTTAAATGTCAGTGAATCTATGGTAAATGAGCAATAGCTAAACAGAACACGAGTAGGGAGTACTACTTCACTTTGCATGCTTTGGGGCACGAAATCCTTATACTTCATTGCATATTCCACAAAAAGAAACAAAAAAGAAAATGTAATTTGTGATGCCAATTACCAACTAGTTTGCTTTGTCATGAGCAAGACCATTATTTAAAATTGATTATCTGTATCACCTTAATTTAGGGGTTTTACCCAAAATTAAGCCAAAAATAAAAAAAAGTCCATTTTCACTCCATTTGCTTTCTGTCCAAGCTATTTTTCTTTGATGTTCCCTAACTTTTGCAGTCACACACATACACACACATACTGCACAGCCTTCCACAGTTGCAGATAGATATATGCCCAGAGACATATCCACCCACACTGATACAACACCCACACCCAAACACAAATTAATGGTAAAAGAAAGAAAGACAGAAATCTGGCAAACTCATCTACCAACTGAAGTCTACACGTTGCACTCCATTTCAAGCCACTCTGGGAAAAACCAAGTGCACATGTTTTCACTTATACTTGTGTGTCTTGCATATTTGCACAAGCAAGTCAATGTATATGGAACTGAATAGATGACATACATAAATACATTACATATTTTGGCACAACTGGCTGTTGTCTTCTGTGCAGTAGGTCTGGAAGGGAAAACTCATGCTTTTTTTTTAAAAGGAAACCAACTAAAAAAAGCAAAGCAAACTAACTTGTTTAGGAGAAAAGTAGGAAGTCACACTTTAATTCCACTTGACTATATCCTTGATTTGTGTGTTTGCATGTGTGTGCCTGCCATAAGCCATAAACATCAGCTTGAATCCAAAAGTAAATAGATTACCAAATCAAGCAAGAGTGTAGATTTTACGCCACAAAAGAAGAGAAGGAAAGTTTAAAAAAAAAAAACCCACCCACCCACACACACACACATATAATTTTTTAAGTCAATCACACAAAGTTTATTAAAGACTTTTATGTCTTTTTGCTACCACCCCCACATTCCCCATCTATTTTAAATTGGTGTGATCCCGTTCAGGCGATCCCTGGAGTGCCCCTAAACCCCTCCAGAACCACGTCAGAAAACATCAGAGGAGCGGCGGAAAATGAAATAATAAACGGAACATAACACAGCAACCAATATCCCATCAAAGGAGCTGCTGAGGATATTAATATCGACGCTGAATGGAAAATGAGGCACTTAGACATACAAATCGGGCTGGCAAATTTGCATAAAAACAAGATTAGCATATGCACTGACAGGGAGGAAAAATGTTCCTCTGGCTTTTTTCTTTTTGGAATTGGTGGAACTAGTGGGGGTCTGAGATGCATCAGTAAACACCGAGTCTTTACTCACATGTAGTATATTCTGTGCCACATACTTTACAGAGGAGTCACTGATAAAGCTCTCACGAACATGCATACAAAAAGCTAAAAGAACTGAACTTAAAACAAAAAACAAACTTAAGTAAGGCCAAAATGTACTTTACTTTATGTGGTCAACTTTGGGTAAAAGGCTAGAATCTGTTATTATCAACTACGGCTAGGTTCATTTAGCTACCTTCACTGTATACGTAAAAGCGATGCTAATATGAGCTAGCAGTAAACTGAAGTGTACTGAGCAGAAAACATGAATAGTGTCCCTTACTATTACTGTATGTAGGTGGTAAGTCGTATTTAAGTTTTAATTTTTAAAAAATGGTAACTTCAAATATTATAGTTTTTTTATTAAATAAAAAAAAATGTCAGACAGTATCAAATCCCGTTTCCTGGGATAGTACACTTGTTGTGCATGGGCCTAAACAAAACCCCCCCTCCAGAACACCATCCCAGACGGCCTTAAGCATGGAACTAAATCTATATAAAAAGGAAAGAAAGAAAGAAAGAAACTGGCTACAGTGGAGAGAGGATGCCCGACACAGTAAAGGAGGGTGTGCTGACTGTACTTTTGTTAGAGTCAGCAGTTCGATCTCAGTATCGATAGTATCATTATCAACACTGGTATGGGTATAGGATAAATACTAGAATGACAGTATCGATACTTCGTAAGCGCAGTATGAAGTCTAGTGAATTGTGTTCAATAAAAAAGATATTTAGTTGGTAAGGGATCAACACCAAAATTTGCAGTATGGCACAACACTTTTCACTCAGCATTAGCAGTGGATTAGGGGAGGGGCCGTAAAGAGGGGCCATCGAGAGAGATACAGGTCATACAGGGTTTCACCTCTGTTCTAATCAGACAAATCAAACCAATGCAGGACAGGCAGAAATTCATAATTCCATCTAGTCAACATTAAAGCCTGGCAATCAAAGCAAAACAGAATTGGCATTGTTCAGTAGCAGCTGTGTACACTTATTCTTTCAGTGACTTCATCCAGCTTGATTGAGCAGTTTTGTGTTGCTAAAAAAAAGGGAAAAAAAGAAGAAAAAACCTCAAAGTCTTCATTTCGTTGCTGCAGTTTTGCAGAAAGCAGATAGAGCCGACTGCACCCACCCACTCTTGTAGTACGCATATGAAAATGTAATTTCAGTGGTATTTTGGAGGTGTCACTGCAAATTATGAGACCAATTTCAATGAAAGTAAAGAAAGAACAAACAAAAGAGAAAGAAATCCTCGCTTGTACTTCAGCTTTTGAACATTTTCCTTGCTTGCCACTGAAATGTGAGCACAGATTATTTTGCACGGAATGAGTTCAACATTTGCTTCGACAGGCTTAGTTTCCTCTGCAAAATTAAAACATTTTCAAAAGTTCGCCTGCTCATTATGCTCTGAAAGATCAACTTGGTGATACATATAGACAAGAAAAAGGGAAAGGAAAGAAATGAAGAGTGGAAGAGCAGAGGAGAGCTAAAGATAGAGAGCCCAGGAAGTATTAACTTCAGTGATGTGGCAGGTCTAATAGATTGGGTGACATCAAACTCAAGGCTGTCAGTCTGTCTCGCTTTCTCAAACACACACACACACACACACACACACACACACACACACACACACACACACACACACACACACACACACACACAACCACAGAAACTCCTTTTCTCGTTCTCCCTCTTCCAGCTTTGCCTGCATTGTGAACTGAAATGACACAGTGGCGTTCTCCTTCTGTTCAGCTAAACCGCGTTTAGATGTGTTTTGGCCGTGCGTGTGTCCGTGTTGTGAGTATACTGCCTACCTTTCTCACACTGTCATTATTTTCTTCTGTTTTCTTAACACTTTTGTGAAAGGAAAAGAAGGAAGAAAAATAGAAACAAACCGCTACATGGTTGAGTGAGGTTGGGTTAAAGCTACATTTTTTGCTGTACCAAACAAAGGCGGTGGGTGTATGCGGCACTGAAGAGAGAGGACACCAACCAGTTTTTTTTACTAGCATTTGTACAAAAAAAGACTCAAAATAGATAAAAAGTCATAGTGTGAAGTCCATGTCGTGTTTATCTACTGTGTAAAGCTGAGCATCAGACAAATGGCACTCAGAAAAAGAATTAACCCACCGCATTCTCGCTGTGAGCAAAAATAAAACAGTCAGGAGAAGTGAATGAGGCGCTGGTCAAAGGCAGCCGGTTAACGCACCTGAGCCTGTGATTCCGGGTTCACCTGGGCAAGAGGCCGTGTTGTTGCACATGCGTGTTTCCCGCAGGGCACCGCTGCACAGTGTCCCATAGGGAGAAGAAACACACGATCGGGTCCTCACTTGCCAGCCCTGCCCACATGTCAGAGAACACACACTCCACTGCGACCATTCCTCCGCTGCTGGGTCACCTAAGGAGCAAGATGGACATGAACATGGAGAGGATAGTTATATACGCACAGTGTTTTTAATGATCCTGAGAGTCAGATGCGCGGCTAAGATTGAATAACAAGAGAAATCATTCTTTCCTTTTATCACTTGTTCAAATAAAACACATTTGTAACAAGACTGCACTTTATTATCTCACAGCTTAATTTGGTGCCTTCACACGGATGTACTGCTGAAGTCTCCAAAGGCATTTTTATAGAGGCAGTATGAAATTTTCAGCCAATTTCCAAGTGGTCTTGGTAACCCCACGCCACCCCACTTTCTACAAAAAACCCCTGCCTGCTCTGTAGGAGTGTCATGATTCTGGTGTCTCCTCAGGTTAAACAGAAAAGAGACGAGGAAGAGGTAGAAGATGATCTCAGCTCTGCAGCTCAAAGTTTATACTGCTATGTAAAAGTGGCTCGTAATGCAAAAAGCCAACAAAAAAAGGAAAAGAAAAATGATTTCCATAAAGGGTAATTACAATAAATTCCTCGCTTTATAACGGAGTCCTAAAATGTCCCAACAAATGGAGCAGACAGAAACTATTACTGGAGATGTGTAACAATTTTCAAGTATATTTTCGCTTCCAGTTTTCACAGAAGCACCGCCAGCATTAAAAGATGTTTGCTTTATTGATTGCTGTTTAGCGGCTCTCGGATTCCTCTGCTCTTCTGTTTACCATAAAAAAATGAAAAAAACAAACAAAAAAACCCCCATCAAAATCTGCTTTTGGAAAGCAGTGACACTGGTGCAACATCACAACAAAAAAAGACAAACAAAATTGTAACCTATGCAATTAACAAGGAGTAAAAAAAAAGAAACTTTTGGGAATGTGTGACAGGTGATGAAAGTGACACGATGTAGCTTTTTTTCTTTACTTATTCACACTAAGAGTGTTATTGTAAATAAATCTTGACGGGATATTAATGAAGATGATGATCATGCTCCAGGAAAGTTTTTTTTAAAGGTGATTCAATTAATTAATGGAATTATGGTAACACGTATGATCTCACCGCTAAAGGCCTTTAAGTCTCAAAGCAATTCTGTGTGTGTGTGTTTGTGTGTGTACATATTCGACTCTGTGTTGTAAGCACCCATATGAGATTAGGTGTTTAGACTTGATGGAGTCTAATTTGGAGTTCTCCAGGCAGCTGTGGAGAGGGTCCCATTGTTCCACTGAGCTACGCCCTTGAAAGCGAAAACGAGGAGCCAAGTCCCTCCACTTCTCTCTTTGTAAATTGTTTATGAGCGCCGTGTCCTTTGATGGAGGCGTCATCACATGGCAAAGAAGGAAATCAAATTAATTGCATGTCCGTTAATCGCATTACATCTTCATTAACATGCTGTGAGTCAGGGCTTAAGCTCATCACAGATGCCTAGAGGACTAGAAGAATGGGGGAAGAAGCAAGGAAGGGGAGGGGTAGACAGGGTAGGATGAGGACAAGATAGACCCAGGGGTTTCCCTCCTATTAAGGGATTTCCTCCTCTACGCTATATATATGAATATGGAAATGCATGTACATGCAACATGGAATATCTTGTATGTTTAAGGCCGATTCGTATTATATTATATATACATACATGCATGTGACATTCTCATGGTTAATAGATCAGTCTTTGAATAATTTACTCTTTTTTTCCCCAGTCCTTTCCATTTTTTCCAAGTTTCACACGCCGACTCAAAAATTTCACACTTTCACAAACTCACACAAGTGAATGATTAAAGGTGGCAGCTGCCCTAGGTTTGCTCACTGAAAAGGAAAAGGTACACCTTACATAATTATTCATAAAACTGTTTTATAGAAAACTGAGGATTTTCAGTGGGACATACAGCCTGTAAAGGTCAGGTTGTCTTCTTTCGTTCCAGGCTCTGGGCACCATTGCACACTCATAATACTCACCTGTTTGTGCCTGAAACACACCTGGCTGGTCAGCTGATCGTGGTCTTTGGGTCTTCACCTTCAGGTCGTCATCATACGGGTCTGAAAAAAATAACAGACATTTTTTTTTTTCATTTTAATCTTAACTTCCTTTTGATTACATGGTACCGCTTAAAATATATGAGGGCTCCATGGGTTGCATGGGCAAATCAAACCTGAATTTAAAAGCTGTCGTAAATAAGCGCTCATCACCATCCACATTTCACTTTTATGTTCAGGAAAAGTAAAAAAAAAAAATACAGGAAAGCTCAAGTACATCCAAAACACGACTCTGGCAAAATAAAAGTACAAACGCCTACATTTCCTTGGCTTAGTCCTTGTAGCAGGAAATTTAAAGAACATGACGAGACGTTTTAGCACACGCAGCGCGGTAACAGATAACAGACTGTCAAATCTAGTGTATAATCTCAGAAAATCAGGAGGAAGCAAATTTGGACTGGCTCATTAGAGGGGAACATTAGGAGGGGAAAACATGAAAAAAAGAAGAAGTATATCTTCTTTTGAACGCATGCTGATGGTTCAGCGCAGCAAACCAAGTAAATAAAAGTTCTGGCTTGGAGATGAGACTCCAGACACACATATAAAATGCACCAGCGGGACTTGATCTAACAAATATGTGAACATCTCACATAAGCGGTGAGCATTTCTGGAAATGGCATTAAGTCGGTCTCTGAGAGTTAGTGAAATCACACAACATATCTAAGTCAGTTTCATCTCAGCTGGTAGAAACGTGGAGGCATGCGTACAGGCCGTTCTGTCTGGTTCAAATGGATTTGTAGGCTTAGTTTCACCAATGCAAGTCTTAATCAACTCCCTCGGCGGGGGGAAACAATCTTTTCTTTCACAGATCTTTTTTTTTCTCCATCTGGATTCTTCTTACCCAATGGGATCTTTTTTGCAGCAGCTGCATTTATGGAAAAGGAGCTGACACACGTGGCGTATCTAAGGTACATTATCTGCACGGAATGTGATTGTGTGTCTGCGTATTCGATTACAGAGAGCAAAAGTGAAATTTTCTCGAGTTAGCCTCCATCAAGCAGTTGACCCAAGGAAAAACAGAGACGTTGCATATCCTCCCTATCCGGCGCACACGCACACACTCACACATGCAAGTGTGAATGCCTGGGAAGTGTGTTGAGGCTCTGCCATGATTGCACAAACGCCCATTGCTACCAGCCCTTTAATTTGGCCTTTTAGAGAATCAACTCTTTGGTGGGGGGAAAAAACTCTTTACCCGTTTGCTCGTTTTCTGCATTGTTCTCAACGTGATCATTTAACAAAATACTTTTTTTTTTTAACCAATGGAAAAAAAGTAATAATCCTGTTTACGTGCTGTCTGCGCTGTTGCAGGTTACAGCCGTGGGTAAAATAAATAACTGTTGTGCACATGTGTGGTCTGTTTGTTTACTTTTAAAAGAAACTAAAATGGGCAAATGGTGCACCGGGAAAGTATTTAATAAGACAATTAACAGATTTCATTTTCATCTAATTGAATCATTTCTTTAAAAACAAATCACATGTCAGCATTGCATCAGATTAGACAATCAAGCACAGAACGGAGATGCACATGCCAGCATGCCCAGGGATTTGAAGGAGTTTTCATTACGCAATCTTTCTCGGGTCAGCTCGTGGTACAGACGCCCACTTACTTAGCTGCAGGTTTTACAGTCATATTTTACACGGAAAATGTGAGACCTTGAGCGAGCGTATCGTGCTCCCAGAAATTTATGGCTTGCTTTGCCACAGTCCTGGGCTTTATTGACTGTACTCATCATTGACGCTACACTAAGATTAGTCATCCTCCTAAACAAGCAGCATTCATTAGCTGAAATATGGCGTCAAAAGGTAGCTTTTTCACTGCTCTTTTAGTTTTACTCTCAAGCTCAAGCTTGACTCATTGTTAGATTCGTTGAACCTGCAGCCTGGGAGACAAAAGATTCAGCAAGGGTTGAAGAAAATGTCTACACTACCTGACACTGTTGTTGGTAAGAAAGCACCCGTGGTTTCCGTATTATTTGCATCCAATTCAATTCAGTTTTGTTTACATAAGGACAAATGACAAAAACAGTCACCTCATGGTGCTTTATATTGTAAGGTAAAGACTCTACAACATTAATTGGCCAAGTTAAACAAAGTGTGTTAAGAAGGTGTGTTTGTTAAGGCCACCCATCCCTATATGTTCTCATCCCACATTCATCAGTGTGACTTTAGGGTAGAAAATCTGAGTGAAGCTGAATGATCTATGATATTCTATAACAGGAAACAATCAAGTCATCTGCCTCGATGCATACCACTTTAACTGGACAGTCTAGATTTTTTTTAAATTGAACTTTAAGTATTTCAGAAAGTATGTAGAGTTAGTTTGAGCCCAATCCTGGTCCAGAGCAAATTAAGCCCAGTAAGTGCTCGAGGTCAGTGAAGCAGGACAGAAGAGTAAGGTCTCAAAATCTTTATCACCTTACTTGAGTGTATAGTTCTTTACAGAGACTGTACACTCAAGTTTGCTTCCCTCAATGCACAGATCTGTCTTCCTTTAGTTTGTCCACTTGTCTCTTTGGACATAGGTAGGGAAGTAAAATTTATTTATATAGCACTTTTTATAGATAAAAATCACAAAGTGCTTGACAATGAAAAAAAAAATTATGTGACAGTTGGTTCCTTCATGTAAGACACTGTTATGAAGATGTTGCAAGATGAGCATGTGGAAAAAAAAGTGTGTAGACAGTGTTGGGGAGTAACAGAATATATGTACCGGTGTTACGTATTTAAAATAGAAAATATGAGTAACTTTATTCCGTTACAGTTAACGCTGGAATAGGTGATAATTAGAATACAGTTAATTTATTGAAATAAATGGATTACACTGCGGTCTTTTCCTTTTTCATTTGTTAGGCTATCCCCTTTCAGATTTTGGTAATTCCACGCATTGCCGGAAACCCAAGGAAACACACAATAAGAGGCTCTAACGTAAGCGTCCTGTTAATGTTGGTGGCATCAGTTACACAATGGACACGGAGCCAGCACAACAGAACCATCAGTCCACGGGCAGGAATGCATTTCTTACTTGGAAATTTCGACACCACTTCACATTTAAAGAAGAAAGGGATAGGTGAAATCTGACCGTGCAACGCAAACTCTGTTTGCCAGCAAACAAGCTGCTCTCAGCGTCAAAAGACTCCACCTTCAACCTAAAGAAACATCTGGAAGTAAGTTCTTTTTTAAAAACTAATGTTAGCCTACTGCAACTCCCTTGTTTCAGTTGTGGTAGCTACCTGGGTTATGTGCCACCTCAATATCTTTGATGTACTATTGTTGTGTGATTTATTACTATTACTGCATTACAACCTGCTGGCTGCAAATAATCATGTGCAGTTCTGAAAGCAGACAAAAAGAAAACATAGAACTGAACTGAAAATAAATATGGCAACAACGAACTATGGAATTTTAATGAGACATGGCAAAGTTGAAGGAGTCACCGAGTTTGTGAACCAGTGAGTGAACAAGACAGTCGTGGTGCGCTTCCACTGGGGTGCTGAAGTGTTGCTGTGCTTCCTAGCACTGGACACATGATGGACAAGCCATTAGAAAGTGATGATAGATGGTTGACAGTTGCTGTCCCTCTCCTTCTTCTTATGATTGGTGCATGCCGCTTGCGGGCTGTCTTCTCCCAAACTTCAAAACTAAATGAATATAGCGACTCGCTTACAAACTTTCTTCATCCATCTTCTTCTGCTTATCCAATTCTTATCCGGAGGTGGGTGGCTGTCCCAGCTGTCATGGGCCAAGAGGCAGAGTACACCCTGAAGAAATCACCAATCTGTTGTAGGGCTAACACATCAAGACAAACAACCATTCACGCTCACTTAGACTTACCAATTAATGAACCCCATGCATCCCTTTGGACTGTGGGAGAAAGCCTGAGAGCCCCACATGCAAACTCCACATAGAAAGGCCCCCAGGCTGGAATTGATGCCAGGACCTTCTTGCTTTAAGGCAACATTGATAACCACCACACCAATGTGCTGCTCCAACCTTCCTTCATTATAAGAACTCTTAACACATGTGATGCAAGAAATAAGTTATGATTTTGCTGTACCTGTCTTTTGCATTGACAACAGATAGTTTTAGAGTTTTTCACAAGTTAACGGAGGTGTAGCGTAGTAGACCAAACACCCCTAGTTCCCTTGAAGCAGCCTACACTTCAGCTTCATGTAAATGAAGAACTGGCAAAATGCAACGTCGTGCAACCAGAATGCATTAGCATGTGCTACGTCCCTGGTCAAGAGGTAACCTACACACAAAATTACTCGGGACTTCCCACTCTTCACCACACCAAAGGAAGAGTCAACCAGGTCCAAGATACTGAACAGCAGTTTATCTGCACATAAACTCACACACACACAAATCAACACAAGGCCCGATTTACGCCCAAACTGGCAAACTGGCGTTGTTTCATTGCACATACATTTCAAATGATCATGTTTTTTTTTTCATCCTCCATGTTCTTCTCGAATTTTCAAATCTTCCAACTCCCACACCAGAGGTTCACGGTCTGTCTTTTTGCCTTACAGCCCCTCTCCCTCTGTCTGTGGCCTTTTTCTCTCTCGGTTCTATAACAAGATGAGAATTTAGAAGCATGTTAGAAGGATCGATGTGAGATGAGCTTTGGCCCCCCGCGAGATGAGTGGTGACCAAAACAATAAACAAAAACTTCCAAAGACCCTCCTACTCTTCCGTAACCAAAGTGAAAAGGCAAGCAAACGAGTCCTCTAACCTGAGCACCTAAGCACAAAAACGTGAAAAATAATTCTCAATAAAAAGGGTTTTTACCGGTTACAAAGACTATTTTTTGCCAGCAGCTCACAGCTAACAGCACAAATATTGGATTTCACTCTCTCAACTCTCGGATTGAAGTTTGAATTCCCAATTATGCTACCTAAACAAAACTCCCCATTCAAATACCAAACTATCTGCTGGCTCACTGATAGATAGGGAAGAGGGGAGGAGAGAAGGGTGAAGTGGAGTTCAAGAGGGTGTAAACAAATATTACACATGACCATGGATCATGACACATGGATGCCTACACATAGACGACAAACGAGAAGCGTGGAATTGACAGATCCGATGGGGTTGACCATTAAGCGGGGGCATCTCTCGCTCGTGACCACTGAGCCATTAGCGCTATATCGTTCTCATGACTGATTGGTGATATTGAACTTACTGCTTAGCACTGTATAAGCAGAAAAGGAGGGAATGAGCGGGTGAAGGACTCAGAAAGATTATAAACAGAATCAGGTGAACTGTGTCCAAAAAAAGACTTTTTTCCCCAACTGCTGAAGACCAGGGAGGACTATTTTTCTCTTTCTTGTTATTGCGCTCTCTCTTGCTCTCACTCTCTATCTCGCTTCCTCTTCTCTCTCTCTCTCTCTCTCTCTCTCTCTCTACGTCAGGTCTGCAGCACACAAGAGGATTTAGATGGACACCAGTGCGGAGTCCACTGCAATAGGAAGGAGAAATCAATATAGATAAACCCCTGAGTACTGACCTTTACAAACCACACAATATTGTTTAATGTTCTGAACTGCACTTTAATGGACACGTCATTGCACACTTCATGAAATAGTCTTATTGTCTTTTATCCTTACATTTCCCCTAAACTATTTTAGCTGTTTCTTCATCGTCAGGGGAACCTGTTTCCCAAGTATAGCCGGCAGTATCACTTGTAGTCATTAGTAGGGTCGATAATCCTCTGATTGGTTAGGAGCACAGGTTAAGACCTGATATTTTATTTGTAGCGTGGCTGTGCATTAATGTTGTCTGTGGAGCAAAAACACGGCAATGAACAAATCGCTAGTCGTATAGTTAAAATTTGTAAACAAATAGATAGATCAAATAATCACAGGTCATTAGCTCCTGCAGTTCCGGCCTGCTTTTAAAGCAAGCTGTTAGTCATTTCAGATTTTTTTCACATTTGGATGAGCTTTCTGATTTCTGTTGGGAGCAGGGATTATATATGCATTTATGTGTGGTAAAACTAAGCATGATACATGCTTAGTAGAGCTAACAGCACAGCTAGCACTGAAGCTTTTTTAGCATTGGCTTTGGACTGTGCGCTAACAAAGTGCTAATAAATTAATACAATTTCAAAAAATTTCAATAAACATCTGTTATCATGTTTCTTTTTGCTAAACTTATGTCAATCAAACGTAAAATGCAGTTATGTATTTTTGAATGTGCAGAAGCAGAAAAGTTTCCCAGAAGTCTATGGTTTGCTGGTCATTTGAGGATAACCACTTTACTTGCTTGCCTAGTTGGAACCCAACTGCTAAGAAGAAGAGAAAACAAGTGGCTCTTGACCATTCTCATCTGCCTCTTTGCCCAAGGCTGCTATCTCATCTCAGCCTCAAAGTGCTAATAAAGTAGCATGTAGAACTTGAAATCCCATTCACATCCCTTGGTGGGCACCCATCAGCATAGAGACATTCTGGCTGCATCTGAAGGGAGACACGAGCGATATGACAGCAAAGACCATGCAGGCCAGGATGTGGCACGTACACACCCGGAGACACACGCGCACACACATCAGCACAACAGAAGTAAATATAGCTGATAAATAAGCGTCATGCAGTAAAGCAGTTTTGAGCCATACAAAGCAGCAGGCAGTGGTAGGGGATTGGGCCAGAGTCAGTTAGAGCCACAGGCTCCTTTGTCAGACTGAGCCGGGATTTAAGCCTGCTGGGAGGGCTGTGTGCATGTTCATGTTTGTGTGTGTGTGTGTGTGTGTGGCTGGGAGACTTATTGTAATATGGTAAAACAGCCGTGTTAACTAAGTGAAATGAACAAATAGTAGTGGCACAGAAATGTTTGCTGGTCGCTATCGTTGGCTCTTTTGTTGGGCCGTCTGACCAAACACACTCTCCTGCACACGTACAATCAAACAATCACAAAATCGCACACACACGCACACACACACACGCGCGCACACACAGAACTATTTCTCAGCCGTACATCAAATCTGAGCTTATAGCTCTCTGGTGCTGTCCATTTACTCCAGGGTCCATCTGGGAGAGCCCAAACTGATAGAAGCGCACCATAATGGACTTTTTATAAGCTACTGGACAGACAGACCCACTCCATCTCTCACTCTGTTACTTCTCCTCTCTCACCTCTTACTCTCTCAGCTAGCAGATATGAAGAGGGAAGCTGAATCTGGTTGGTGCAGGACACTGGCTGGCTGACTACGGGGGCACTCAAGGTCATTTGAAAATGGATTCAGCCCCACAGGCTGACTGTTTTTTTTGGTTTCACACCTCCAAATGTATACCCACGTACACAAAAATCAACACGAGCCCCTGTGTAAGTCCAAACTGCCAAATTGGCGGTTTCACTGCACTTACATTCTCAATCTCAAATTGTCCTTTTTGTTTTTCTTTCTCCATATCCTTCTCTTATTAGATAATTTTCAAATCTTCCAACTCCCACACCAGAGTGGCTTGGTCTGTCTTTTTGCCCTCCACCCCCTCTCCCTCTGTCTTCTACCATGGCCTTTTTCTCTCTCGGTTCCATAACAAGATGAGAATTTAGATGGATTTATAGTTGAGTAGACTCTGAGCGAAGCTGCAGAGCTGCAATCACACCGCAATCGATGAAGGGATGTCTCACACTGGACTGATGAATTACAGATAGTGGTTTAGCATGTTTACGCAGCTGCATCCGTACAGTGCATTTACAATAAGCCAGTGTAGCTGTGTTTGCCATCATGGCTGGAAGCATGTTAACAGGATCAATGTGCGATAAGCTTCAGCCCCTTGTGAGTTTGTTGCAAAGCCAGTGTTTCTGGACTTTGTCCTCTGCCTCTGCCTGACACATGATATGTAAAGTTACCACAGCCGCAAGGTGAAAACCTTGGGCCCACATTTAAACACATAGTGTCTGCTATCCCAGCAGTAAGAGGCACGAATGAAGGTTATATTTTACTTACTTAGATACAAGTGACATTGTTGTTGTCAAATTTGGTGCACTTTTTTTTGACTGTAGCTGTAGAGGACAGAATCACTCAGTTTTATCAGAAAATACACTTCCGTGAATTACTTAGCTTAGTTATTTAATCCCCCTCTTTTCTCAGGAAGCAGAAGGATCCTCTGGAGACAAAACAAACTTCGGACTTGCAAAAATGTAATTAAATTTAAACATCTAGATTAAACAGAAATGTTGCAAGTACATATAAATTATCCATTGTTATGTTTTTCTGCTTAAGAATTGAAAGCCTGCTGCAATAAAACCCATCCGAGTTTAACCCACCAGCCAATTTGCTACTGATGACTTTTATGGCTGAACAGAATGGACATTTACTTTGGTGGAAATGGATAAGCACATCACACAATGCAGTTACTAAAGCTAAATGCAAACAGAAAGAAAAATCAAAAATCCACAAAATGATTCCATCCAGAGATGGAGTTGACCACTGATGCGTACGCTGACAAACGGCCCGCCATGTTCCTGCCAGCTTCCTCAGACTTCTGTGCTTCTGGGATCACAGACTATGCATCTCTCCCAAGTCGATGCAGCTGAAAGAAGGTGTGTACACGACTTCTGCCAGTCCACTTTTGACTGGATCACTGCACGCATGAAAAGAATAAAGCAAAATAAAATTTGGCCAGCGTGCGTGACGGGCTGCCAAGCTTATTCCACACTTCAGCATCAACACTGGTCCATAAAAACTGACAAATGCAAAGCACAGCTCTCATGCTTGATTTGCAGAGACTCACTTGTTAATGGAGCCTAACACTGGGGAATTAACTAGGGTTTATGTTGCATATATGGTTCCCACACCTAATGTACTGCATATTTACAAAAGAAATTGGGGTAATATCAAAATGTAATTGTATCATAATTTGAATAAGTTTAATTCTAGTGGAATTATGCCCTTTGTTTGTTCCAGCTGTTTAAGTCAATAAATAACTGCAGGTTTATAGGATCGACAGGTGAACTGCCACACAAAGAGCTACAGTTTATATTTGTATTTATTTGTTACACAGATGCTATCCTCAGGCTGAATAGTCCTGAATTCCCTACAGCTGTCCAAGCCTTGCATGTTACTGTTAGCCCTGTATGGTATGAATTTGAATGTTTTTTGAGGAAAAAAATATAATCCACCAAACTTATTGAGAGCTTGGGGGGGCTTGTTGATATATTAATCAAAAATATATCATTTGGTTTGTTGCCTGAGGGAAACACCATGCACGAGAGGGATAGTAGAAGCCAGATTCAGCCACTGAAATCAAATATAGTTTTGCTGTCCACTTTTTTTTTCTCCCTGTTCTTTCATCTTAACTTCAAAGTCATCATTTGAAGTGGTGGTTACTGCATCAGCATTGTGTACATGGGTGTGACATCTCTCATTAATATTTAAATCCAATGGTCCTTTATGGCAGTAAGGTTTAAATAAGAAATAATTATTGATACCAGTTGTTTCATATTAATCATAAAGTGCATTTTCAGAATTTTATGTGTGTTTAGGAAATTATTTATAAAAATAAGATTATAAATCTTATAAATAAGATTTGTGAGCAATAAGAACAGTAGATTTGGGCTGATAATTATAAATGAAATATGATTATGTTGTGGTAGTTTAGATTTAAATGCACAGCAGAACCTCTGGACAATTTAAAGTTTCAGATTATCCAAATAACACATACTGACAAGTTGGTGGCCTCTAAATGATTAAACTACAGTAAAGAAAGTGGCACTTGTAACAGATACCACAGAACATGTCCACATCCATGCTAGAAGCTTTGTGAGGCTGAATTTGGGCAAATCATTACCTAGAGCTAAAGTAACATGGTAACAGTGACGATGCTTACAATCCTGTGACATATTAAACATTTTTACCTGGTTTAATATCAGTGTTTGCTGTTTGATGAAGTTTCAACAAATGAAAGTTTAAAATAGTATGCTGAATGGTTCCAATGGTCAAAAAGGTTGGAGTGGTTTTTATCGCTAATGTGTCCCCCCAAAAAAAGCTTTTAAACACATAAATCCAGGGGGGTAGTGAATAGTTGATAAAGTCTTCTGTCTCTCCAGCCTCATCTTCGTTTATTTGCATGTTATGCAATATATTAGATGACATAGGACTCAATCAACACTCCTTAAATATCAGTATTTAAGGTCTTTTTACATGTAAGTTTGTTTTACTCTTGCATGACATATACATGATACATTTGATAACCACTCTCTCTGCCTTCATCGTCTTTATTCCCTCTCTTTCTCTACAGTTGCCACGTATAGAATATCACCCTCAACACGCCCCCAAACCAAACTTGGCTTTTCACCGTGACGCGTTTCACAACAGCGTTATGTATGTACATGATGCAGCCACACGAAAAGATCGATTACTGCTCACATTTGCCTCTGCAGTGGGATGCTGTTACCATAGCAACCTCGTCATGCTGATGCTGTAAAAGAGGGGGGCCGTGCAGAACGGTGGAGGGAAGGAGGGAGGGGACGGAGGTGGATTATGAATTGGTGTCCACACTCTGTCGCCGGTCCTGTCTGAGAGGGAGAGAGAGCGAGCGGAGCCGGCGGACCGCTGTTCTCGGCTGCCGTGAAGGGCAGCTGCTGTGCTCTTTGTGCTAGAATCTTTATGTTTCTTTCATTTTGATTCTTCTTTGCTGTTTCCTTCTGCTTTCTTGGTTCGTTTTTATGTCTTCTTCTTCTTCTACATTTACTTTTATTTATGTATTCATTTCTTTTTAGCTTTGTATTCAACTTTTCCCCACTACAGCATGTAAAGGTTTCACACATGAATGTTTACAGATTAAACTGCAATATATAGACACAACAACCAAATTCATAGCAGCTCTTTTGCCATGTGTTAACTAATCACAACTGCTGATGTTGGTCATACACACCTACACCTGTTCAACTGCTAATTAGCACAAATATCTAATCAACGAATGATATGGCAGCAAATCAGTGCATTTAGACATGGTCATGATGACCTGCTGATGTTTTAACTGACCATCAGAACGGGAGAGAAACGTGAAATAAGTCACTCTGAATGTGGATGTTCTGAGTCAGAAACTGCTGATCTGCTGAGATTTCTTGTGTAAGATTTAAAGAGAAGGGTCTGAAAAAGAGAAAATATCCAGTGAGCAGCAGTTCTCTGAGTGAAGATGTCTTCTTAATGCCAGAGATCAGAGGAGAATGGCCAGATTAATTGGAACAGATAGAAAGACAACAGTAGCTCACACAAACACTCTTTTCAAACAAGGTATGTAAAGAGCATCTTAAAACACATACCATATACAGTAGCACACCGGGGTGTCACTCTTGTCAGCTAAAAACAAGAAACTAAAGCTGCAATCCATATGGGCTTAACAAAATTGGATGACAGAAGATTGGACAAATGTTGCCTGGTCTAATGAGTTTCAATTTCTACTGCCACATTTGGATAGTAGGGTCAGAACTTGGTGTAAACAACATTAAAGCATGAAAAGTCCTGTTGGTGTGAGCGATATTTTCATGACACACTTTGGGCCACTTAGTATTAAATGAGCATTGTTTAGATGCCACGTCCTACCTGTTCATGTCCATCCTGTTATGACCACAGTGTAGCCATCCTCTGATGGCTGCTTTAGCAGAATAACACACCATGTCACACACCTCAGATCACTCGAAATTGGTTTCTTAATCATGACAATTAGCTCACTTTACTCAAATGACATCTTTGGGATAAGGTGGAACACGAGATTCACACATGGATGTGGAACTGAAAAAGCTGCAGCAACTGTGTGATGGTGCCATGTGAACATGAACAAAAATCTTTCTAGAACTTTGTTATTATTTGCCATGAAGGCAGCTCTGAAGGCCAAAATAAGCATAATGAACAAAAGTATGTTCATTCATGCAAGGCATCGTTTCCTCTTTGCAGTAATTAACAATGAAAAGGCTGGCTTTGTTCCCTGAAAAAAGGAAAAACAGCTACTTAGGGGGGGGGGAAAGCCAGATCTTTACTTTAGATGCCAAATCTACATATCCAGGAACAAAACGTGGAAGCCAAATCAACCCAGGGCAAACCCTAGCAGGTGGATTTCATGACTCATAAGAGAGCACAATGAGAACAGTCTCAAATAGCCAGACTTTAGTTCTCCACTTCTTAGAAGAGGCAGAAAAAATGATACACCTGCCCTCAGTCTCCTCTCCAGAGCATACAAACACTCACACACCACTCACTTCTGCTCTGTCAACTACCTTTCATCAGTGGGAAGGGTCAGCACAGCAGGAGAGAGGGGAAATCATGTGGGCCTCTCATGCTCATTGCATGTGGACATGCAATGAGCATGACTACACACAAACTCAACTCCTTTATTCTGTTGGATAAGTGTGTAGATTATACACACTTACAGTTTGCTCAAGCTCATTTTGGACTTTCATTTAGACATAACAGCTCTTTGCTTGCCCGCTATTGGGCTCATTAGAATAAGTGCTAGTGTGTGTTACTTCTCTCAATATATGTGATTTTCTAGGAAAGCTATGTATTTAGAACATTACGCTAGACAAATGAATAAGATTCCCCGAACCCATTCAAACTAACAGGCACAAAAATGACTCCACATTCATACAATGATTATTTGTGCATAATGAAAAGTTACTTTTATAGTTTCAGATCATAAAATCAGATAGTTGGAATATGGAGACTTCAGTAATGTGCAGTTCAGCTCTTCATATCAGCATTAGGAATTTGTAATGGTAAGGTAAATCTCCATCAAGTGACCGCTGGGAGCCCTCACAAGGTGTCTCTGTGATAAAAATGTGTGTTTTGTGTTTTTTAGCAGATGATGAGCTTTACTGAGGCACGACACTGGGGTTACGCTTACATTAGGTGATGAGTGTTAACTGCTTTATTTGTGCATTAGCATCACTGTAAGGCTTTTGTAACTTGTAAATGGTTTCCTGAATGTTACAGCTGTTTCTTTTTTTTTTTTACATTGTCACAAATGTGAAATCAGCACCATATGAATCTTCTTTAAAGGGTCAAGCCTTACTGTATGGCACGTTAATTGACACTAATATCACTTGCTTCAAACAAGTGACAGTTACATTGCTTGATGATTCTCTCATCTCATCTAATGTTTTTTAGCTATAGACAGCTGTCTCTTATCAGATGTACAAGCCTTATCTGCGGAGCTTAAATGGATCACATTAGATCCCTTTAAAATTTAGTTGTGATTTGCATTGTGATTGCATGTGCATTTCAGTGGGATTAAATCTGCTTTGTGACCATGCTTGTTAAATCTAGGCTTAAAGATTGATTTATAGTCAAGAATTGAAAGCCTGTTGTTTGATTTATACTGGTGCCCTGATGTGTCTCAATCTCTCTGTTACCACAAGTCAAACTGAACAGATCATGCTGGACTTTGAGCTAAAAAGGACTGACTTACTACAGTACTGTGCAAAAATCTTGAACCAACCAGCATGTAATAATAATAAATACAATTTATTTGTAAGCACCTTTCAGAACACTCAAGGACACTGTACACAGTAGAATAATAAAAGCAAGCAGTTTACACAATCATAAAAGCATAGACAAAGTTAAAATAGCAGAGTGGAGAGGTTATGTGAGATAAGCTATTTTGAACAAGTGAGTTTTGAGTTGGGACTTAAAGAGTGAGAATATTTCTTAAATCAGGAGGTAGGAGGAATGTAATTGTATTTTGCTAGGAAAGTATTAAATAGGTTCAGCTATTTATTTAAACATGTACAAACATACATGGAAAGTAGAGTCTTTATAATTTAATAATTAAAAAGAGCCTGAAGTCTCTAAGGGAAGATTTCTTATAAGTTTTCTTTCTTGTAAGCCTAGATTTCACAGTTTCTTTAAGTAGTCTTCAGGAATAGTTATCCAGGGTTCCTGAAGGACATTCAAAGCTTTTCATTGGATGTTGGCTGCCTTTTGTTCTTCTTTCTGTTAAGATGATCCCACACTGCTTCAGTAATGTTGAGGTTCGGGCTCTGGGGAGGCCATTCCATGACCGATAGTGCTCCATTGTCTGTTTTACTGCACTAGCAGTGTGTTTTTGGTCTCTGTTATGCTTAAAATGAAGCCAATGACAATCAAACACTTTCCAGATCATATTGCATGGTGAATCAACGTTTGATGGTAGCACATGTGTTGAGATTTCCATCACTTTTGACAGGACACTAATGTCTGAAATGCAGTCCCAAACCATGAAAGAGCCTCCATCGTTTTTTATAGATGATTATAGACGCTCACTGCGTCTTTGTACACATGATAAATATTAGAACCAAATAGTTCAAGACTGGATTCATCCCTCGATAACACCACTCTAACTCTTCTTGACAGCCACCCTTCCACTTGAGATTGAAAAGCAACATGCGTGTTGGGGTCTACATGACCCTAGTACATACTTATCGTCCTTACAAGGTACGCGCTAGACTATTGCATAGATTATACATTTCTACAAGACAAGCTTATTAAAACTATCTAAGACTTCACTTTGCTCTAATTCCATTCTCTGAAAGACATTTTTCTTACTTACGGTGCACTTTGGTCTACTTTGCATTATCAAATATCTGCCGGGTAAGGTCGAAGATGTACAGTAATGTGAAACATAAATCACAGAGGTCCTCATTCACAATTATTCTTATTTCTTTGGCAGAGGGTATTATTATCTTGCATTAACATATTTGACTCCGACTCTGTTGACTGCCAACTTTTCCCCGCGGTGTAGTACTTTGAATAATCCCTGTAACTGCAGAGGATAGCGTTCTAAAAACGCAATTGTAACTTTGAACCGGTAGAAACATTATAGATGGAAAAAGAAAAGGAAGGTTTGCGATGGCAGATAACCCTGACACAAACAAGAAGGAGAAATACAGGTGATAGGCAAGAAGAGCTACAGTAGCTACAATATACTACCTGAAAACCTGGTGGTATGAATTTACTTCCTTTATTTGCTTCCTTCCATCTTTTGTTATCTTATGATCTCCTTAGAGTAAAGCACAAAAATTCCTGCCACAACTGAAAAGCTATACTACTTCCATCATCCCCATAATCCCTCTTTCCACCTTTCTGTGTCCTGTACTGCTATTATCAGCCTCTCTCTCACTCCCCCTTCTGGAATGTGACTCTTGGGAAAGGAAAAAAAAGGAAAGACTAGTCAACGGCCTTGACCTAAAGCAAAATGGTTCTTCATATCCTTTGTGTGCAGTAGTCCACATGCAGCATACACATACACACACACATAAACAGACATATATGTCCTGCACTGAGAACAATGTTCCTCTTAACAGGGCTCAAGGACGGCCAAGGCCTCATAAGATCACGAGATGAGGTGTCTCGGCCCATTCTTTCCTTCTCTCGCTGCGCAACAAAGTGTTCCAGGCAATTTATTCCAAGGAGAGAAAAAGGTGTTGTGCAGAATGAGCGCCCGGATAAATAGCTGAGAGCACTCAGGCCACAAGGCTAATCGAGAGAGCGGAGCAGTCACGCAGCATGAAGGGGGCCCTGTGCTAAAGAGTTAATTTCAGCTGTGGAAATCGACAGGGCTAATCTGAGTTGTGTGTTGTTGTTTTTTTGTCCCAAGTAGAAATGCTGCATAATGCATACTAGACACTGGGTTGGAATTATAACTCAGTGCTAAGCTAAACGAATATGCCATGAATCATCAAAATAAGGCTCTGTCCTAGATTCCTTCATGAGCATGTGTGGGTGTGCGTGTCTCAAGTGGCGTGAAGCATTTATTCTTTGCAAAACAATTATTAGATTTTAATTTTTCTTTCATTTTCTTTCATTTCATTTTCACGTTTAATGGGGTTTTTTTGGTCGTAAAGTCTTTTTTTTTTATTACAATGTATCCCCCTCAAAAAAATAAAAATGTGTGTGTGAGAAAGTAGCTGCACTCTAAATCCCACAGAGAATCAAGGATCTAGTGTGGGGAAGTGGTTGGCTCTTCTGCCATTTTGAACCTATTATTTAGGTTAACTGGTTTATATAGGGTCAAGTTCCTTCTAATAAAGGTGCAGTAAACTGGTTAGAATGTGAAATAACACAGAGCATCTTCTAAGACTTAGATGTGGTGGATCAAAAGCTGCTGAAGTGAAGATTGAGCTACAAAGACACCCTGGAGTTTGGAGAACAAGGGTAAGGCAAGAAAATAAAATCGAACTTGACTTCTTCTTGCCAGTGCTACCCCTCAGTCTCCTAGTAGATACACCTGTAGTATAAATCTGAAAAGTTGAGGTAGAGGTCACTGAGACCTGTGAGATGCACCTGTGATATCAATTAAAACATCCTAGGCAGAGATGGGCAGTAACGTGTTACTTGTAATGCGTTACTGTAATCTGATTACTTTTTTCAAGTAACGAGTAAAGTAAGGGATTACTATTGCAAAAACGGTAATTAGATTACAGTTACTTTCCCGTAGGAACGCTGCGTTACTGCGTTACTAAAACCGTGATTTTTTGCGAGAATGTCTCATGACAGTGACGTAAGCGAGTGCGCCGTTAGTGACAACAGCTGTGTGCAGATCAACAATGGATCACATATCGATTGTGGGAGAGAGTATGAGCGTGCAGCGTTTAAAGCGTGGAAGTACTGACCTTACTTTGAGTTTGATTCCATAAAAAGTGACAAAAACATTAGCGTCCTCGTGCGTGGGAAGAAAACTTACTTTTTCACTAGCGAAAAGCAAACGCACCCTGACGTTTCAGCAGATCCTGAGTGTTCGCTTTTACTTGATCTACAGTGGGGCAAAAAAGTATTTAGTCAGCCACCGATTGTGCAAGTTCCCCCACTTAAAATGATGACAGAGGTCAGTAATTTGCACCAGAGGTACACTTCAACTGTGAGAGACAGAATGTGAAAAAAAAATCCATGAATCCACATGGTAGGATTTGTAAAGAATTTATTCGTAAATTAGGGTGGAAAATAAGTATTTGGTCACCTCAAACAAGGAAAATCTCTGGCTCTCACAGACCTGTAACGTCTTCTGTAAGAAGCTTTTCTGTCCCCCACTCGTTACCTGTATGAATGGCACCTGTTTGAACTCATCATCTGTATAAAAGACACCTGTCCACAGCCTCAAACAGTCAGACTCCAAACTCCGCCATGGCCAAGACCAAAGAGCTTTCGAAGGACACCAGGAAAAGTATTGTAGACCTGCACCAGACTGGGAAGAGTGAATCTACAATAGGCAAGCAGCTTGGTGTGAAAAAATCAACTGTGGGAGCAATCATCAGAAAATGGAAGACATACAAGACCACTGATAATCTCCCTCGATCTGGGGCTCCACGCAAGATCTCATCCCGTGGGGTCAAAATGATCATGAGAACGGTGAGCAAAGATCCCAGAACCACACGGGGGGACCTGGTGAATGACCTGCAGAGAGCTGGGACCAAAGTAACAAAGGTCACCATCAGTAACACACTACAACGGCAGGGAATCAAATCCCGCAGTGCCAGACGTGTTCCGCTGCTGAAGCCAGTGCATGTCCAGGCCCGTCTGAAGTTTGCCAGAGAGCACATGGATGATACAGCAGAGGATTGGGAGAATGTCATGTGGTCAGATGAAACCAAAGTAGAACTTTTTGGTATAAACTCAACTCGTCGTGTTTGGAGGAAGAAGAATACTGAGTTGCATCCCAAGAACACCATACCTACTGTGAAGCATGGGGGTGGAAACATCATGCTATGGGGCTGTTTTTCTGCCAAGGGGACAGGACGACTGATCCGTGTTAAGGACAGAATGAATGGGGCCATGTATCGTGAGATTTTGAGCCAAAACCTCCTTCCATCAGTGAGAACTTTGAAGATGAAACGAGGCTGGGTCTTCCAACATGACAATGATCCAAAACACACCGCCCGGGCAACAAAGGAGTGGCTCCGTAAGAAGCATTTGAAAGTCCTGGAGTGGCCTAGCCAGTCTCCAGACCTCAACCCCATAGAAAACTTGCGTTGTGTGGTCGGCAGCAACATCACGCTCTGAAAGATCTGCATGGAGGAATGGGCCAAAATACCAGCTACTGTGTGTGCAAACCTGGTAAAGACTATAGTAAACGTTTGACCTCTGTTATTGCCAACAAAGGTTATGTTACAAAGTATTGAGTTGTATTTTTGTTATTGACCAAATACTTATTTTCCACCCTGATTTACGAATAAATTCTTTACAAATCCTACCATGTGGATTCATGGATTTTTTTTTACATTCTGTCTCTCACAGTTGAAGTGTACCTCTGGTGCAAATTACTGACCTCTGTCATCATTTTAGGTGGGGGAACTTGCACAATCGGTGGCTGACTAAATACTTTTTTGCCCCACTGTAATTGTGTGTGTAACACAAAAAATATTTTATTTTATGTGCTGGAATGTGCAGAAAATAGGTTTAAATGTTAAACAAATTTCTTCCAGTCAGAGAATGTTGCATAATTAAATTTTTGCTTGATGCATAAAGTTAAAAGATTAAAACTAATAAAACAAGTTTTAAAAAGAGACTTTTCCATTTGATTACATTTTGTATGATGGATTATGCAGAAAAAGTAGAATTGGGCTGAAAGATCTATCGCTTTATTACCTATTCAGGTTGTAAATCGTGTTTTTAAAAAGTAACTAAGTAACTAAGTAATTAATTACTTTTGAAAATAAGTAATCAGTAAAGTAACGGGATTACTTTTTTGGGGAAGTAATCAGTAATTAGTTACTGATTACTTTTTTCAAGTAACTTGACACTGGCTTGACTTCAGCACTGGCTATTCTAACTCACAATATTTTAGTAGATGCACCTATGTTATGAATTTCAAAATCCTAGGCGACCTCCTTGAGTTATCCCAAAGTTACAATTCTTGATCCACTTGTTCAAACAAGTGGATGGTCTCAGACACACTGAAAGGACACAAGTACTGGGTCACCTGTATGTCATACCTACAGGTGCCGGCAGTGGAAACCTGTGCTGTGAAGCCCTGGGCGCATAGTTTTTGAGCTGATGCTGATGCCAGAGGAGGTTTGAAACAGTTAATGAGTCTAAGGAGTATCGGTGACTTTCGCACCGTATACGCTTCAACACGACCTCACTCTGTAACTTTATGGTGTGGTTCTTAAATGGTTCCACTTTGCAATAACACCACTTAAAGCTGACTGGAGGGAAGGACTTTCACAAACTGACTTGATGCAATGGTGGCAGCAACTTCAAGAATTTGAGGTTAGTCCTGCTTCTTCATTATTCCATCCACTTTGTGCAGTCTGCCAGCAAAACAGCCACATAGCATGATGCTACCACCACCATGCTTTAATTGATACAGTGTTCTTACATTTGAAAGCTTCTTTGTCTCATCATCATGTTCATGAATATAAAACTGTTCTCCAGAAGGCATTTGGCTTGTGCATATGGGCAGCAGCAAATTTCAGTTGAGTTTGAAGGTGTTGATTTTCGAGCTTCTTGGTGAGGACCCTCTCAATGTATCCAAATTGGGCAACGTACTAACCCCATGTTACCCTCTGATGCATGTAGAAAAGGCATAGAAAAAAGTGCTTGTCTGAATGGATGTGAATGAGGCATGTTGTTTAAAGCGCTTTGGGTGCTCGGGTAGAGTAGAAAAGAACTATATTATAATGAGTCAATTTACCATAAATGCAGGTACTGTCATACTTGTATATTTAATATTCATTATAACATTAACAATATTTAAGACAATGAAAATACTTCATGTATTTTTAATGCTTTAGTAGGGGAAGACATTTGTAGCATATTGAGGCCCACAAGTTTAAATAGTTGGTGATCCTTTTATGGTAAGACCTCCTTATAGCCGCATCATTACATCGGAATAAATGGAATCCACTGCTGCCATTACAGAGGATCAACCTTTCCCCTTCTCTCATTTTTAAAATAGAAAAAAACTGTCAGCTGTCACTCCTGTCCCTTCAAGGCATAAATGTACCAGTCATTCTTGCACCTTCTTGCTATATACTGTACTCCTTCTTACCGTCATAGGTTTTTCACTTTCATGAGTCTTTGCCCCTGCCAGTTCCTCTGACCTACTCCTTGCCATCCATTCCCCATCACCTCTCAATTACACTCTTCTTCTCCTGCCACCCTTCCAGCAGAATGAAAGTGGAAATGTTAGGTGCAACTGAATAAAATCATTACTTCCTCTGCTCAGTCCTTGTTTCATGCACCTATGCCCTCCCCTTGAAGAGAAGAGATTAGACTTTAAGTTTGGTGCGTGGCAAAATTAATGGCTTGATTTCACTGGGCTACATTAAAGTGCAGAGTGCATCAAATAATATCACAGGGAATTGCAAAACTGTCCAATTTAGCAGGCGTTTTCAGACAAATCAAAGCATATGCATGAGGTCCGATGCTCTTTCAAGTCTAAACAAAAACACTTTCATAGAATCAGTGCAAGAAAGTCTTGAAACAAGAAATATAATCTTTGAAAAAATATTTAGCTGCAAAGTATTTCTACACATTTTACTTTGCTTTAAAAGCCACATATAGGCAAATCTTTAGTATAAATACAATGAGTTACAAAACAATGACCAACATTGTATCAGCAAAATGCTAAATGTTGTCCATTTTTAATCCACAGTAGTACTCTGAGCTAATATCTAACATCTAATATCTGATATAATTTCAGTGTGTGTTTGTGGGTGCCATCTAATCCTAAGTGAACAACCTGTCAAATATATCTTTTAATGATGTTTGAAAGGTAGGTGGAAACTTCCTGAATTTGCCATCATCACATTGCATCATTTCATGCAAATTTACTCTGCCACCACAAGTAAATATTGCTCTGCCCACCTCATTACATCGCATCCTCCTACATTCTTTTTCTTTTAACTCACGATTGACATGTGCATGCATGTGTGGCTGTGTCTGTTTGTGCGTGTGTGTGTGTACTTCATGTGCTTGTTTCAATAGACTGGCAAAAGATGGATGAAGAATAAATGTAAAAGCAAAATGCATCAACTGCACAAAAAGACCTGCTTTGGTGTTTTAAAATGCTGACATTGATTAACTTTCAGGTATAGTTCTTCTTTGAAAGCTAACAAATCTCTCCCATTCACAATTATTACCTGTAATGTTTACAGCGTTTCTGATGTGGCTCTGTTACAGCGTTCCTCTCTATTAACTGTTGTTTGGTATCCATAAATCTTTCCCCAGAATTTCCTCTGTCAGCTAAATGCTGTGCTGATTAATCACTTGATTACTTCTAGCCAATATTCATTGGATTAACCTTGCCATTTGCCTCCGGCTTCCCAGAGAACAATAATCTTGGGGGAAGAGAGTCATGACCGAGAGACTGGTTCTGTGGGAGGCTCTGCCATGGAAGGTCAGGCATCTTTGCGTCATCTTGGAGAAATCACAGACACACACAGCTGAGGGACAAAGAACACTGAGCTCCTTCTTTCACAACAGAAAAAGACACAGCAGTACAATCCTTTGAGAGCATGTTGAAGCTGGGAAGAAAGCACACCTTAAAAACTGAAGAAAAAACAAAAAGAATCACGACACTGGCCAGTTTTTTTTTTCCTTTTTCTTTTTTAGTTTTATGACCCTCTTTAAACCTGAAGTGTTTCAGTAAAAAGAGAAAATGATGCAACAGATATATCAGCAAGCCTGTGTTTTGGTACATCAAGACACACTTTTCAGTCACTCGTTTCTTCTGAAGATCCACTTGGCCTGGTTGAGTGCCGGTACACCTAGAGACACTTGACGATGACTGCTGTCATACGTCTCACTGAACTGACCACCACAGCTTCACAAACAGTACTGGGGATCACAAACGCACAATGAAAACCACACTCACACATGAGTAAAAGTATGTAATGAAAGTCTCAGCTCTATCTGTGACCCCTCAGGAGAAGAATGTCAAACATAAGGCTCCGGGGTGAGAATCGGCCCGTCAAAGATTACCCACTGAACAATGTGAAGGAGGACATAAATTTGAAATGTGTAACTGTATTTTCCTAAGTCTTATGACATTTCCTACTGATAAGAACCTCCCCCAAGATAATTCATACAAAACCAAAGTAAATCAGTAATACATAAAGAAAAGAATTACAGAAAATTCCTGTTTTATCTCTTTTTTCCACTGATTTTTACAGTGGGCTCACAGGCTCAAGAGACAAGCTTTTTTGGAATATTACACTTTTTTTTTCAATTCAAGCCCAAAGCAGAATTTATTTTTATCATGTGGAAAAACTGAGATGTAATATTTAAATTGCACTTTTTTTGTTGTTGAAGGTAACTAAAATAAGTAAAACTTATAGCAAACTTGTGTGGCTATGTGTGCATAGATGACTTAAGTGAAAATGAGAGGATTCCACAAAGTACAAGATAGAAAACATGAAAAACAAAAAGGCAATTGAAGAACAGGTGGGGAAAAAAGAAATTGGGTGGATGGGAGTGTGTACTTAACTGATATTACGTAGTGATTAAACACTTTGGAGGTGGAGAATGTAGAGAGCTCAAATAGCTGCACTTAAGTACTTGAAATGGTGAATGTACTTAAATGACGCTTGAAAAGGCAAAATAAAAATGTGCAGCGAGGTGTAATTAACATAGTTGACTAAGTGCAACTGAGAGTTTTTTCTTTTAAAGTTTTAGCAATTGAAATGCAGTGTTGTAGGATCAACATCAACTTAAAAAAAACAACCTTAGAGTTTTCATGTGTCAGCCCTTTGGTGGTTTAAGGTTCATTAGAACCGTCACTGCTGTAACAACCCTTTAAGCCACGAGGTTCAGAGGGATCAGGGCAGCTGTCCTAGCAAGCTATTACAAAGCAGCATCCACCTCCATTACATCAAACCCAACAGCTGTCTGCGTGCAAGTGCCTCTTTCTTTTTTTTCTTCATTGGCACTTGCTGCTGTGCGCTCACGATTGTGTGAGCCTGCATCAGTGTGCGTGAATATGCCCGGGGAGAGGGTAATGAGGACCACTGGGGCTAGTTTAAACAACCAGGGTTCACTAGCGGAGAAGTGAGCTGGAGCTCCAGTGCTCCCTAGAGCACAGAAAAAACCAGAGCAGCTTCCCATTCTTATAATCTCCAGCGCACGTTACATCAGGACTCAGCCAGATCGGTAAAACCGCTCACCCTCGACCCCGAACTCTTGCAGGACTGGCACTTCCAGAAATTCAAGGAAAGAAGTTTAGCCATGTGGTTTTGACTAGTGGAAGCTCCACTAACTTTCCAGTGCCACACTGTGTCCTGTGGAGCTACTTAAGGCTTCTCTGCTTTAGCATGTTGCAGGGTACACAAGCCATTTGCAAAGAATAAAGTAAAAGCATGTTCAATCAGCACAAAAGTTTAAAATATACTTAAAAAAAAAGATCTCTTCTTTAATAACAGCTAATATTTTGGAATTTAATCAATTCATAACTGTCATGGCATTTTTCCTAGGTAAAAATGAGTTGTTTTTTTATGTGGCAATGCTTTCCCAAGGGGATGTTTAGATATGTCCAGCATCCTAAAACCTCCCAGTGACACTTCAAATTGTCTCCATGCCACCTCTATGAAAATGAGAGGTGTATCTGTAAAACCATTATCGTGTTTACTGGTTGGTTGTTTGATCCCTGGACCCTCTGGTCTGTATGGCAAAGTATCCTAGGGCCAGGTACTGAACCCTAAGCTGTTCCTGATGCATTCATCTTAGTGTGAATGTGTGTGAGAGTTAGATAGACATAGAAAAACAGAGCTTGTGGCTCTGAATGGGTGATTGAGGCACGTTGTCTAAAGTGCTTTGAGTGCTCAACCAGAGTAGAAAAGATCTATGAACAAACCAATCTATTTACTGTGTGAGATGGTTTTACCAGCTGAGAGTTTTTTTTTATAGCAGCCCAGGATTATTATTTTTTGCATCCTGTCCAAACAGCATCCTCTCTGTGTGACGTGTTAGTCTCGCAAATGTAATCTGACATCTGAGCAAAGCCAAAACAATTTTAGATTCCAGCTGAGATCATGGCATTTTTACCTCTGCAACTTTTCTTTGCAACAACAACATGGTTTTATGTAACGTGAACATTAAAAGTCTTTATTCAACCTCTACCGCAACAGCTAGCACTTTCTGGCCTCAGGTGCAGTACAGCTATAACAAACACGAGACTCACGTTAACTTTAAACCTTCAGTTTAGCTTATTTGGGTCCAAATTTAAGAGAAGTTCTGCATATGAGAGCCTCATACTTTTTCTCAAAGTATTTCTGATTGGTCACTGTTTGCAATCAATTTTTAACTGTTTTAGACCTGGCTACTTAAATGGAAGCAATGTAATTTATTACAAGTGCAATTAATAAGCTAAATGACAGTGACATCATTAGTGAAATCATTACAACTGGAATTATTATAACCGAATAATACGCTAATCAGCATCAATATTGAGGAAAGATTAGATTTGCCTTCATTTGATAAGAGGAGTGAAGGACCTGGTTAATAATAGACGTGTGTGTGTGTGCACGCTAAGGTTATATAACCTTAGTAGTTAACACCAGTAGTTTAACCTTCATTTAAACTACCGCTGCTGAAGGCTGTGCTCCAATATACACATGTGCACAGGTACACATAAAACACAGTGACAAACAGGCTTACACAACTAAACTCTCTCTCTCTCTCTCACACACACACACACACACACACACACACACACACACACACACACACAGTAGCCTCATCACCTTACATTGATTTCCCGCTGGCCAACCAACTGCTTAGCCATCTTTGTGGTGACAGGTTGACCCATGAGGCCTGTTAGGTGCTTGCACGCACGCACACACATGTGCACACACACGGACACACAGGGAGCTATCCTGCAGCCTTTAGGGAACTTCCCGAAGCATTTATTGACCAGAGAGAGAAAGTGGCTATTAATCTGACAAAGGCTTAAAAGCCTGCCACCGTCTGTTTGTTTGTGCATGCTTGTATGACATGTCGGTACATGCAAATGCGGGTGTTTGTGGCCTGCAATTTAATGCATTTAACAGATGCATGCTTTACACTGTGCGTATTTGTCTTTGTTTGCATTCCTAAAGGAGTGTAATGGTCCTATGTAAAGATCCACTTAACAGATAAATCCAGTTGGAATTCAACAAAAAAGAAGGGAAATTACTCGACATGTGTTACATAATTAGCTGTGGTGCCAAAGGTCTATAGTTTGGCCCCCATGACACCATTTAAAACATAAGGTGAGCTTTTCTAACCTCCATTCCAGCAAATTACCGTCATCCTGTTACTTCTGCCAGTTCAACACCCTAGAGGCAAACCTCCAAGTCTGACAGAGCAACAAGATAATGAGCGAACCGAGAGAGAAACAGGGAGGCGCAGGAAGAGCAAGAGAGAATGAAGGACACACAATATATTGAAAATGCCCGTCTCTGTGCGTGCATCTGTGCGTGCACTTGCGCCTTCATCCATCAATTAAAGTCTCAACTCTAAGATCCCTCGCTTTTCATCTTGGCAACAAAGAAGAGCAAAACTTATTTGTTGAGCATTACAAATCCATGCCGCGGGAACACCGGCTGCCATGAGGTCAGAGATGGCGAGGGAGACAAAAGATCTGTCTTATGTTGTTGTGTTTCTCTGCCAAGAACATCAACTTAGAGGAATTTGTCTCCGGAGCCTTGTTATTGTCAACTCACTGTTCGGGGCCCACTGTGCTCTGAAGTGTCACAACAATACAAAAGCATACACAAGTGCACAAACATACGTAATTTTCTGTTGGCTCAAAAAACATCATCGCTGTCTTTTTTTGTTGTTGTTTTTTAGCTTCTTCTTTATTTCCATGGTAGCAAAAAAAGGTTTGACATGTTGTAAAACTGCTGTTCAAGTGCCAGAGTTATCGTGCGCTCTTTGTGTCAGTGTGTGTGTGTGTGTGTGTGTGTGCGTGCCTTTGGCGTGTCCTTTGTGAATGATGGCTTTGCTAAAGTGCTGCGAAAAGAAACATTGGTTTTCTACGCCTTTGATTCATTGCTGGTGTGAGAGAAATTTGCATAGCAGGCAGACTCGGGGCAGATCTGGGCTCTCGTTAGCCGGGTGGCTGGATACTTCATCATTATCATCAGGCTTGTGCTTTGGTTCCAGCCACTCTGCCCTTGCTCATAATCTTCAAGAATGCATTGCAGAAGGCAAAACAAAAAAAACAATAAAGGTCTCGAACAAATTAGGCAATGCAGTGTGTGAAAGCCACTAACTTATTTGGTTGCTCGGTGGTAACTAGTGCGGAGTAGGTTTCACCTATCAGCTTTTTTTTTCTCTCTATCGTCTATAGTTTTGGCAGTGGCATCATGGATACAACTTAATAATAATTATTCATTTGCCAAAATGTCTTAGAAATGTACAGTGCTCCTGAGAGGTCAAAAACTGTCACACAAGCAAATAGAAAAGTGCTGTGAAAACTCACAACAGAAGTGTTTTTGGGGAGAGAATAACATGACGATAAAACTGCGTAAGTGACAAGCTAACAGCTAGTTAGCTAAAACATGCATCTACAGTATTATATGAGTCATGATATTAAAACACACATTACTTTGCATCTTTTTCTCCCTCACGACACAAATGAATCCTCCGCTTCTTTTAAGCATCTCGTGGTGCAGTCCTACACATCTTTCTCTTTCTGTCACTTCAGCTGCTGTTCCGTCATGTTATTGTCTCCACAAAAAAAGGCTTTTATTGACCTTCTCTTGTATTTTCTGTGCTATTGCAGCTTATTTGGAGTGCATGTGACCTCTCGGGGCTGCCATAGCAACATGTAAAACAACTGAAGTTTGAAATGGAAGAAGCAAATTGGATGAACAGACAGGTATGCCCAGTGTTTTTTTTTTCCTCTGGCTCTCCCTGACAGGTTTGCTGCAGTCCTTTTGGGGACAGGGCTTGTTATAGAGGACATGCTGACGAGTGTCGATCGATACTAACTCCCAAACCGCAGCATCAGTCTGTGAGCTGTGCTTGTGTGAGTGTGTGTGAGCGTGTGTATGTATGTGTGCGGCATCTACATGTCTGTTGTTGTATAAGAAAGGTATCTGGCTCTCAGGACAAACACAGGCAGGTGCTGCTGTCATTCATTTCATTTTGCCCTTGAGGGTGTCAGTTCTCCTTGCATTGGTGTCTGGGCACCTGTGTGTCTATGCGTGGTGGATTTACATATCACTTTATTGGAGATTATATGGACAGCTTCCATGGCTATTTTTCCTCTATGAATATTTTACCATCATATAAACAAAACACAATTTCAAGGCAGCTGTGCACATGGTCGGACTGGGGAGGCTGAGGGGAAAAGTGACCACGTCCCACTTATAGGTCAGGATTAGAGGGAAGGTTAGCACAAACACATCGATTTTCACATTGGAAACTTTAACAAAATTTGCATTCCAAAACACCTATCGGGCGCCACCTGGCCACATTTGAGTAACAATTGGCTGCAGTAGCATGAAAGTACCTGCAGCAGGGTACAAAGGAAAGGAAAACGAGACTGAGATGGAGACTAAGAGTGTTTCTTCTTTCCTGAGTCTTAAATCCGCCATGGGTAACTACTGGAGTGTGACAGTAGGCTTATAACAGCCAGTGTGTCGATAAATCCCAGGTGCATTTATTTCCTGCAAGACCAGGAAAGCATACCTCACTTTACAACCCCCCCCCACCCCCCACCCCCCAAAAGAACGGACAGAAATGCAAGGCGACTCCCCCCCCCCACACACACACACACACACACACACAGGCAGACGGGCACATA